>NW_026652304.1:1724452-1742802 GCF_009828535.3 Hylobates moloch
GAGACACGGTTTCGCCATGTTGGCCAGGATGGTCTTGAACTCCTGGCCTTGTGATCCACCCACCTCAGCCTCCCAAAGTGCTGGGATTACAGGCATCAGCCACCACACCTGACCTCATTTCACTTTTAATTAACAAACAGTAACTACGTATATTATATATTTGTGGGATACAACAGGATTAAACATTGTGGAATGATTAAATCAAACTAATTAATAAATCCATCATCTCACATACTTATCATTTTTTGTGGTAAAAACATTTACAATCTACTCACTTAGCAATTTGGAAATATACAACGCATTATTACGTGTTGTAGTCACCATTCTGTGCAATACAATACTTAAGCTTATTCTTCCTATCTAACTAAAATTTTGTACTCTTTGATCAACATTTTCCTTTTCCCTACATACTTCCCTCCTTCAGCCTCTGGTAACCACCATTCTACCTCTCTACTTCCATGAGTTCAACTGTTTTAGATTATACATATAAGTAAGATCATGCAGCATTTGTCTTTCTGTGCCTGCAATTTCTCCCTTTTTTCATGAGGGCTAGTGTCACATAGGCAGCTTCATCAAATTTTTTGGTACTTGACAATTGGTAAGTGTATACCTTTTGCAAGATGACTATATTTTTGGAAGTAGTTATGGTATATTAAGTATATTTTTATTGTGACTCTAGGTCTCCCATAAGCAATCTGAAAATACACTATTTAAATTGACAGAACTTTGATTGAATAAGAAAGACACTGTTACAGGTGAACCCATTGACTTTAAGGTGTATTCACGGGATACCTCAGTGTCTGAGGCCTCAAGCCTTCCAGAAAAGCCCATGTTATTGCATGATGCTAATGAAACAGCCTGAATGCTTCAATTCAATAAAAGGAGGTAGAAGAGACCATTTCAAGCCAGGTAATAGACCTGTTTTATAACTGAATTAGAAATATTTTAAAAGCCAGAAACAATATTTAGTTGACATTTAATCAGACGGGATATTCAATCTAATGCTTTCTTTAGATTTGTTACCAAAATTTCGGTTGGTATAGGAAGCGAAAGGCAAGTTAACTACTCATGTGGTACATTGATCAAAAATGATTAAAACCTTCTCTTATTAAAATGGTTACAACTAGGTTACAGTTTACCTGTCCTGAACTCAAAAGTGTACACTTTTTAAAAGGACAAGAATTAACTAATGGAGTGCTTACGGTATTATGTACTATGGAGGATGCTTTATATGTCACAACACTGAAACATCTGAGATATTTACCCCCATTTTATAAACAAACGGCTCAGGGAGGTAACAATGACTCAACCCAAAAGCATGTCATTAGGGACTGACAAAAGATTAGCGAGGCAGCTAATCCCAATATCCATGCCTCTTTTTTCTGCTATACTTCCTCCAGTACTAGTATGTTAAATATCTAATAAAATGGTGATTTGCCTTGTGAACTTGTTAACCCAGTATATGATCTATGCAGATTCTCATTCTTCTTATTTCTTGGTATTATGTCCATTATAAGCTATTTTTCTTCAATTTCATTGCTTACAATGCTGTCACCTGAATATGATAGAAAATTCTCTCACATTATGTGATGATTTTTAAGTCATTCAGTATGATGAAGTAAGATGAAAAGTTTGGGTCAATCAATAAGCAGATGGGTTTTAAATATGGCAATATAAAGATGATAAAGTCAAAATAAGACCAAAGTCCTTTTTTTTTTTTAATGAAAAAGTAGACACAAGTACAAAGGGTAATCTGAGAAGCTCAAAGAAATTGTGAGCCCTGAATTGCAGAGAATAGAGCAGAGTAAAAAGTTCCTTACAGTAGACAGAAGAAAAAGAAGAAAATTGGCTCACAGAAAATGATGGGGGAATTGGAGACAGAGATAAGGAAATGATAGTTATTTTTCCTATGATTTTAAATTGAAGGAATAGAACACAGAGATCCTGAAACTGAAGATTTTATTTTGCAAGGAGAAAGCACATCAAGACCACATACTGTAGACGGAAGAAAAAATCTAAATTCTGATGAAATGGACTGAATGAAAACAAGACTAATTTTTTAAAATTTCTAAAATGATACTTTGAAAATTATAAGATTATCACAAAAAGGAATCTTTTTTAACTAAGAAGCAGAGTGTTAAGAGTTTTCTAGTAATTTGATGGTGCTTATAATTTTTAGCCCAGTACATAAAAAAAAGATCTGATGCATGTTATTCTTCTTCATTATATTTTTGCAAAATCTGAAGTATCACACTAGGCAAGACTCAGAGTTCTTTGGAAGAAGGAAATTAAAACTGAAGATATATGGACTAAAATGGGAAAAAAGATCATTTTGATAACCAAGTCCTATAGAATAAGTCGTCCTAATTAATCTTCACAGGTATTCTAATAATCACAATTATGAAATACAATAACTGGCTTACCTGTCAAGGATATCAGTTAAATTGTCATTTTAATAATTATTCCTTGCACCAGTGAATGTCACTATTCAAAATGAGGTGACACTTAACAGGATGAACTTGTTAAAAATAAAGCGTATGCATGTACAAAATCTTAATTATAATTACATAGTCATTTGTGATCATTTTCAATAGTTCTTGGCAAAGACAAATGGGCATAATGAGGTCCATTCACAGACCTGCGTGTTCTGTTTACGTGTGGGGGAGGAACTTAATACAAGTATCCTAAAGAGCAGAAGGGCATGTGACGTGACAAAGTAGGTGGAGGTGAAAATCCGCACGTGCTGAGAGTAGACGCCGAGGGTCATAAGGTTTCTAGTAAGCTTAGAAAGTGATTTTCACCAAAAGTCAGTAAATACTCAACTGGTAAAATGGCTACTTTTCGTTTTTTATTTTATTTTATTATTTTTTATTTCTTTTTCATTTATTTTACTTTTAGTTCTGGGATATATGTGCAGAATGTGCAGGTTTGTCACATAGGTATACATGTGCCATGGTGGTTTGCTACACCTATCAACCCGTCATCTAGGTTATAAGCCCACATGCATTAGGTATTTGTCCTAATGCTCTCCTTCCCCTAGCCCCCCAACCCCTGACAGGCCCCATTGTGTGATGTTCCCCTCCCTGTGTCCATGTGTTCTCATTGTTCAACTCCCACTTATGAGTGCGAACATGAGGTGTTTGGTTTTCTGTTCCTGTGTTAGTTTGCTGAGAATGAGGGCTTCTGGCTTCATCCATGTCCCTGCAAAGGACATGAACTCATTCTGCTTTATGGCTGCCTTTTCACTTTTAAATAAGTGTAAAGAATATGAAGGTTGATATTCTCCCACTCTTACTGTTCCTGATATCCTAAGACTCTTCCATGGTGCCCTACTGAGATGTTTATACAGATGTATTGTTAGAGCCTGAGATCTAGCCCTCTCTTGGATTTCACAAATATCATAGTACAAGGCAATTACTGACACGATATTTTCCTTTGGTGGGATTAGAAACCTTGAGGCTGTTGTCACCAGCTGTTCACCTGTTCCATAAAACAATATGGATTGCAAAGGAGATAACCTCTATGATCAAATTGTTTTTAGATAGTCCATGCACCAAAAAGAAGTTAGGGATTGAGTTAGATGCTGCTACAAACACTGTAACAAGGGAGACACATTAAACAAAGGTAAGCTGCGCAAATTAAAGCAGGTATAGTCCTTCACTTCAATTGATCAAAATCTGTTTCAACCGAATTTGAAAATTAAGAAATTCAAAAACTACGCTCCAAACATAATGTAAGATACAGTGCCTATCAGACACGCTGAATGCTTTGAAGTTTCTCTTATATTCTGCCTTCTCTCCTTCACCTCTCCATTTCAATGTTTCCAGTTGTTAGTACTATTATTCATCAGCACTCTCTGTGGTGATAGAAATGTTGTGTAGTAGCACCATCCAAAATGGTAGCCACCAACCACTTGTGGCTACTGAGCACTTGAATACGGAGAGTGCAACTGAGGAGTTGAACTTATAATACTATTTAATTCAAATTCACTTACATCTAAATGGCCGCATGTGGCTAGTGGCTCCCTACCGGACCATGCAGTAGACCAATGTGCAACAATCAAGCCATATCCAATGCTGCTTCGCAGAGCTCAAGGTTAACAAACAGTAGCCATGTCCGTGGTGCTCAACGCTGGGTGCGTGTCAGAATCACCTGGGAACTATGGGAACAGTTCTGATCACTGGGAACTTCCTGCATAGAATCTCAGCTAATTGGTTTGGGGAGGGGCACTGGAAGTAGAATGGCCATTTCTAAAATCAGAACTATAAAGAAACTAAGTAAGGAAGAGGTTCCAAGGATCAGTCTTTCTGGCACTGTATTCATTTTACATCATGCAGGAAGGCAGCTGTGAGTGGGGAGGGAGGCCTCCCAGAGGCGAGTCAGAGCAGGTTACAGAGTGAGGCTGCCCAGTTTTGAAGCCTCTGATTGATTTGAGAGAATGTTCCAGGGAGCTGTAAAGATGCAGGGAAACGAACCATAGGAAAGATGTGGAGAGAAACAGGAAGACTCATTGAGAATAAAACAGAATTATAAAACTACTAACAACTGAACCCATTAATATAGTTATTGAAAATACAGTAAAGAAAAGCCATCCAATAACCATAACTTCCCTGTTATTATGTTACCAAAATATCTGAGACTAAAATGAACATTTAATCACGTTGGTTAGCACAAGGGATAGCCTTTTTGATAAAATATGCTACTGACAAGAAAGTTCCATACTTTCTAAATTATATGTCTCTATTAGGAAAAAATATTTGAACAAACAATCTCAAGAAATGTACATATTTTAATTACAGTAATGCAGGAGTCCCCAACCCCCAGACCACAGGCTGGTACCAGTTCATGGCCTGTTAGGAACTGGGCCATACAGCAGGAGGTGGGCAGTGAGTGAGCATTACTGCCTGAGCCCCATCTCCTGTCAGATTAGCAGCGGCATTAGATTTTCGTAGGTGTGCAAACCCTGTATGTGAACTGCACATGCTCGAGGGTGTGTGCTCCTTATGAGAACCTAATGATGCCTGATGATCTGAGGTGGGTCAGTTTCATCCTGAAACCATCCCCGCTGCAATCCATGGAAATACTGTCTTCCAGGAAACCAGTCCCTGGTGACAAAAAGTTTGGGGACCGCTGCATTAATATGTTCGTGTATTAATATATTATGTGCACCTAAGACATACAAACTGAAATACAATTTTCATAATGACACTTTAAAAAGTAAGAGATTCTATTACTTTCTTCCTGCAGTTTAATAGATTGTGTTACCAATGGCCTACTTCCAAAACTACTTTGAAAACAATGGCTATACAATTTGACAGGAATATTTAGAAATTGGTCCATTAGCTACAGCTTGAGACAGATACTGATAAAATTTTCATCGTCATTTTATAGACAGACAAACTGCGGCACAATCCAAGTCTCAAAAATGAGTTCCTGGCTGTCTCTGTGTTGAAACGCAACAATTACCTGAGCATTCATCATCACAAGCAAATGAGTTTGCATTTTATAAATTTAAAAAATGAGTGCTAGTTATGGTCGAATATACAGCAAAACTAAGGGTACAGGCCCATTTGGGCTTCGTCCTGCTCATATATTTATGATTGTTAATTTACATTGTTCCAATATAGGATTTGCTGCTACCACTTACTCTAGTATCTAGATCTGTTCGGTTCAATCCAGTAACCACCAGCCACATGTTGCTACTTAAATTTAAATTAAATTGAATTGAAATTGAACTAAAAATTTAGTTCCTCAGTCACACCAACAACATATCAAGTGCTCAATAGCCACTTGTGGCTAGTGGCTATCAAAATGGGTAGCCACAGAACACTTCCATCATTTCAGACAATTCTATCAGACAGTGTCACACTAGATACATAGCATATCCTTCTGGAACTATGTCAGAGATAAAAAGGGTGGTACTGCCAATTGAATGTAATCTCTGCCTAGTTTTTCAATAATGATAATTGGTTACAGCATCCCTTCTTTTGTCTTTCTGTCTCCACGCTCAGAGATTCTTATGATTAGATTTGTTGGGGGCCCCCATCTACAGTTCAGTCCCTCCCTGACCCCAAGCCGGGTATGTCAACATTCCTAGCTTGGCGATCTGATGAAGCTTATAATTCAGTCTGCCCAAAGACACAGAAGACTCTGCTTCCACACCCAAGGCCTGGGCAGACAGCTGAGTGTTTCACTACACATCTACCACTCCTCACCTACACCACTCCCTGATGGCTCAGTTGGTCAAGTTCCAGGGGTCATGCTTCTGCCCAAGTTTTCCTAGGTGTACCTCAGCCCTGAACCCAGTGGTGGCCGAGGGAACCTTTGATGACATTTACCCATGCTTCTTCCAGGAACAGACTCCACCTCCAGAGCTCTCACTTGATGGAGGGTGTCCCATCCTTTATAGTCAGACATCCTGACACTGGTTTATGCAGTCACTGCCATCTGAAGACTTTCGTGGTGTCAGAAGCTCATTCTTTGCTACATGTATTGAATACAGTGCCTTAGACTGACACCTACTTTCTGAAGCCAGTTCTGTTATTCTCATCCTCTGCTGTGCTGTGGCCTAAGGTGCTCTACAGTCTCTCTACCCAGCCTCAGCAGATTCTCTTTCTTGGTCCCACAACCAGATTCAAGGTGGAGACTCCCTAAGTCATGGCCTAGTTCACTAAAACATCTCTACTCTTTTGCCTCGCTGTAAATGGCTAGCAGGCCATGGAAGCTGTGCCAAAGAACAGGGTTTTTCCCTTGAGCTTGACTTCCCTGTAATGGGATAGAAACCACGACCTTGGTGTTATTAGCAGCACGCTCCCACCAGCTAAGCTAACTGTCTCTAAGTTTCAGTCGAAGTTTAAGGTCACAGAGATTGGGTTGCCCTTTTCTATTTTATTCTCCAAAGATAGGGTGAATTACCTTGATTGCAGAAGTTGCCCAAATAAAAATATTTCAACTTTGAGATTTTTCAGAACAGTATGTACTCGTAATGAATGTGGAGCAAGCCGTCAGAGTGAGTTACCCTATGTCAGTTACAAAATCTCTCCAAAAACAAACCCTGATGGCAGTGGGACTCCTTGCTATGAAAAAAAATTGCTTTAAACGTAAAATCATCAAATCTTTGCCAGTTGTGGCCTTAAGAAAACACATTCAAATAAAAGGATAGGGCACAAGTTTTTGTTTCAGAACAATTTTTTTTCTCAATTGTTTAGAAAGATTTCATGATTCATAGAAACTCTGCTCCTTATTTAGTGCTGCCTCAGTTACCTTCAAAAGAAACTTTGATACAGGGATAGGAAAGTTAACTTATTTCTCTACTGCACCATGAAGTAACTTTTTAGGGAATGCACACCAATTATCCATGCTTCAGTTTTAAGCAAGGAGTGAGAAGAGTATGCAGTTAGAGGCTTAGCTGTATTCTTGCTGTTCGCCTCAGTGGCTGCCTTCCATCACCAAAAAACACAAATGTAACCAACAGGCATATTAACACCCCAGAAACAAGTCATCTGCTATTGACATTTCAATATCATGATGATGACATTGAATGAACTCATTCAATGATATTTGTGAACTTGCCTAAAATAGAGCTAAGTATGAAATGGGGAATAAAATAATTAACAGTTGTGAAATTTATCAGCAAGATACAATAATGATAATGCACACAGGTATTAAAAGATAGCCAGTCAATCTCACTCCTCAAAGACAGAAATAAACATTTAAAAAAAAAGAATTTCCATAAAGAAAGATTTCTAAAAATGCAAGAAATGAAGGAGAAATGCTATCCTACTAAAACTATATAAGAATATCAAATTTTTTAAATTGTATTCATAAACAATTGATGTACATTGTTAAAAATGTAAGAGGAAGGGAAGAAAAAAAGAAGAAAATAAAAGTCATACATAATTCCCTTACCCAGGGCTAACCGTTGTTAACCTTTTGTTACATACCCTTCCAGAATCACATATTCATTCATTTATTCACCCTCTTTGTTATTGTTCAGTATAGGCCTATATAACTTAAAATGCTTAAATATCATTTGTAATCACTTTCTTCATTATATATTTCATGTCAATAAACACATTTCTATATATCATAGTTTGTGATGCTTGCAGAGTAATCTTTTTATATGATGTACCATGATTTCTGAACAAATCACCATTGGTTCCATTTTGACAATACATGGCGAAAGTCATGAAAAAGTACATACCTTTTAACCCAGTGAAATAATTACTGTGGCGTGCAAGGATTTAGCAAGAAAAGCTATTCCCAGTCACGTTTAAAACTGTGAAGTTAGAAACAAAAATATACAATTCGGGAAACAATTAAATAAATTCTAGTATGTTCATGCTGGAATATTAATGCAGCTCCTCTAATAATTTTGGCTTGAAGGATCCCCAACAGTGTGGGAAAATGTTGAATGAAGAGGCATGTAATCCCAAATTTGTAAAACTTCAAAAAAAAGACATGCCTGAAACGATTTAATAATATAATTTTTAAAAAGATATGTCTTTAAAATATCAGTAAGATGAGATAGCCATGAGTAAATTTTAATATGTAAGATATTGTGGAGAAAATTGAAAAACTTCATTAAAAGTCATTCAAAAAGACCTAAAATAAATGGAGAGTTATATAATGTTAATGGGTAGGAAGACTAAATATCATGAGGATGTCAATCCTCCTCAAATTAATTTATAAGTTTAATGCAATCTCATTAAAGTTTGATTTAAAAACTCAATTGAAAGCAAAAGTAGCCATAAATAGCCAAAACAATCTTGAAGAAGAACAAAGTCCCTTTCAAGAAGGATTATAAAGTCAAAGTAATTATAAAGACACAGAAATTAAAATTGGTTTTAGTGTAGACATAGACAAAGAAATAGTGAAGAGAGCTCAGAATCAGATTCTCTTCTACAGGAGAACTTCATGCCTAATGGAGGTAGCTTCACAGATCAACAGGGAAAGAATGTATTGCTTAATTGCTCTGGGACAATTTGGTTATTCAATGGAAAAAAATAAAGTTATATTCCTACCTCACATAATAAACAAAATTCTCTTTCAGGTGAAATAAGTAACAAAATGTGAAAAAAAGCAAAGTTTTATTCCTTTAAACAGAATATAGACAAATAACTTTATAGCGTCCAGGCAAGGAAAGATTTATTAGACAGGCCTTAAAGCACAAACTATAAAGAAAAAATACAATAAATTCCACAACTTAAAATTTTCTATGAAACAGATGATACCATAAAGCAAAGTCAAGCTGCATACTAGATTACTACATTTATAATACGTAAAATAAATTAAAAGTTAGAATTCAGAATATATAAAATCTCTAAAAAATTAGTAAGAAGAGACTATCCAATGCTTCTGTGCATTTTTCTTGCCGGTATTTTGTTGCTATGGTATTTGGAAATAAAAATTCAGGCTGTTATATATGTCTCATTAAGGGATCATTTTTCTAAACCCAGGCAACTATTTTTTTATAATTGTGTAGTTCATTTTCATTAAATATTAAAATTGTTTTAAGAATCCTAGATAAAATTCATTATCAACTTATTGTTAATGGTAATTATATATTTTTCATTTCCATTTCAAGACTCTAAAATGTTTTTTTCTTAACTAGGTCAAAATTAACCTTAATAATACACTTTTTTTAAAAAAGTCTTCTGTTTTAACAAAAAATGTATACTTTTAATTTCCTGAATTGACTAAATAAACTAATTGTCATTTACAGGGTGGGGAGGAGATACAGTTGATTGTTAGAATTTATCCTCCTCTACCTGTCCTACTGCTTCTGTGGGTGGCTTTTAAATATCTCAGAGTTCTTAATCTCTTATAATTTAAAAAATATGGTGTGTCTAATTTAGTAGTTTAGCATTAACTTTTTGTTAACCCATTTACGCCAAGGTTGCAACTTTTTGAATTTTTGCGCGAGTGAAAACTCAGACCTTGGGGATGACCTTGAGCAGTAGGATATAAATAACTTCCACAGGCTAAGCGCTCCAATAATGGAACACTATGCATAAGTGGGTTTAACGTATTAATCTATTGCCCTTGAAATATCTTACATCTGTCTTCAACCATTATTTCAGGCATTGTTGTGGGACATGCCAGTGAAAACTGACTTAGGTTTTTACATGTTGAAATAGTATTTTTCTGCTTTCAAACAGAAAAGGCTGTCTTGCCTATAAACTATGCTTGTGATTCTCATGAAATCTTTCTTATATTTCTATATTTTTCCTTAAATTCTTATATGCCCAAATACGGAGAAATAAACTCTAAGAGCAGCTGAACATCTTACTTTTAACCAAAAGTTCCTTTTTTTAATCAAAAAATAGATTATATTAGCCTGTCTTTGAGGATTATGCCCCAAATCTCAAACTTCAGTTAGAGGAATATTTCCTTTCATTAAGTGGCTTCAGTATACTTTCTTAGATGACCTCTTCTCTGAATTTAAATCGATTTTTTTCTATTGTTAGGTCTATCAGTTCTGCCTCAATTATCATCAGCTCTTCATGTAATTTAGAATCAACCAAGTTTTAACCCAAACATTTATTTGCAGTTGCACATGGTCCTGATCTTGTATCCTCTTCTGGTGTGTTTACTGCCTCTCGCATTCTGAGGACATTCTAAGCATAATGCAATACATCAGTAATCTACCACTTTCCTTTTGGAAGCCCATACCTCTTTTCATCCTTTCTGTTTTTAAAAGGAGTTTCAGGTCACTCGCACCTCCTTCCTAGGTTGTTTCATTTCTGAGCAGTTGCTGAGTTTCCTTCACCAGCTCTGCCTTCTGCTGTTTGAGTTCTCTACTCTTTAATAAAACTTGGGTGGTTCATTGGAGTGTTTTTATTTTTTAAATATTCTCAATGTTTTAAAAATTTATCTCACTGGAGTTTGTGCTGCTGTTTGCTGTTTTGCTTTTGTTTCTGTTCTTAGTTCTTTGGCCTTATATCAGACAACTCTCTAATTCTTTTAATTGGGTTTAAATCAAAGAAATCACCTAGTATTGTTGCTACTTTCCCATCGTCTCAGTGGGTGCAAGTGCAAGATGCAATCAGTGAATAACAACAAATATAGATGAGCACTTTCCTGGCCCATTACCAGTACTAAATGCCAAAAACCAACATCTTGGGAGTAAATGATACATCCACGTGAAACGAATCAATTCCACATGTTCAATATGGAATTTGGGGAAGGACTTAACTGAATAAATAGTGAACTACAGCCCTAGAGTAAACATAACAAGTTATTCCAAAATCCATTATTATTAAAATGCTTAGCACATTTTTAAATCTTTCATTTAATAAATTAAAACCATATTTATTGAGAGAGAAAGAATGTGCATGAATGTGTTAAAAACCAAAATGAGCTATTATCTGCTTGCATAAAAGAATACCTGGAAAATTCATGATGGAACTGTCATATTACAACTAATAATTTATAGGGAATCCCCAAGTATGGCATAAAATGCATATTTTTGAATCCCCCACGAAACAAAATAATAAACATAAAAGTATAATCTAAAGAAGAAAACACAGTAAAGACGTTACACCGAGAACTTCCCAAGATAAATATCTATATAGCAGTGTCAGCTGCTAACAAAATTATTCATCTTATTTGTGATAGTGCATATCACTAAAATATCTCAATAATAAGGGAATCTTACTTTGACTTAATTTTAGAAATGGCTTTACTACTCCCTGAAGGAGTGTACAGTTTTATTTATTTGTTATGATAGTTGTAATATTTGGTTTTATGCTTCAGATTACATAATAAATTTTCCACAGGTCTATGCACTATGCACAAACAAAAGCGAGAAAGTGACAGAGACAGCAAGAGAGATAATTATGATATTATGGTTGTGATATTACTTCAGTCATGCTTATGTGATCTGAATAATAGACATATGTCAAGGGAATAGTTTAGCCAAGCGCTGACATAAATCACCACTTCTCTTTTTTCCTTTATAATTTAAACTCACCACTAATAACAAATATTGACAAAAATATTGCTGTGCTAGGAATTAAATAACAATGTGACTGTCTCTACCTCTAGAAATTAAACATTTAAATGGACAGATAGGAGATAATTTTTTTTTTAATACTAAGTTGTCAGCCTAGCTCAACTTGATCTGGAACATGGAATATAATCCTATATCCCATTCAATTAAATGATCGATAAACAAAGATACATCACATGCAGTGCCAAGCAGTCAGCTGGGCACTGGTGGGACAGCATAATCCAAGGGCCAGGGGCTCACTAGCAGGGGTGCTCTGCCCTGTGAGAGGTCAGGTTGGCATGAGCCTCAATGAAGTATTGGGGTCAGAGCTGAGTGGCTGTCATATGCGTGGATGATTAAGTCTAGCAATTATAGAAAATAAGCAGTCAAGTAAATGACTTAGAAGTCCAAAATCAAATCCTAGTGTAGATGGGGTTCTGTGGCATGCCCAAGATCAGAACTGGAGATGAGGTAGAGGGCAGAGGCTAAAGCACATGTTAAAACCAGAATGAAGTCAAGCAGGTGTTTAGAACCAAAAGCTGTCACTTGTTGATGGAAACTGCTCTCTCACAGTTGCAAATCACTACACACCAGCGCATCCAAGTTGCCCTCAAGCTGGCAGGGTACAAAGAGCTCAGTACCTGGATTAACACAGGAGCTGTGACAGCAGCTCACCTAACTTTCTGATTAGACACAGAGACAGAATATTATAGCAATTCAGAAGGAAAACATGATGACTTCCAGGGAATTCTAAATGAGCTAAAGAGAAAGGCATTAGTAAATGGGGAAAGTCACTACTAATAAAAAAAAAGTTATTAAAAATGAACTTCAGATTGAAGGGAGGCACACAGGACAAAATACATTCTGTAGTCAATGAACAGAACTGTTTCCTGGAGCCAAAGGCTTGCTAGGAAAGTGGGAGACAATGCCTGAAAAAAACAGGTGTAATTCGGAAGGTAGAAAACTTTGAATGCCAGGATTAGAGGGAGGCTAACTTGCAGGTTCCTCAGGGCAAGGTACTACATTTTATAGATCACTAATTATCCAAAGGGAACCAAAGTAATTAATTACTTAAGAATTATTGTTTCATTGTAATGATGACAGTATACTAAAACTGCATTTTATTTGGAGATTAGATTAAATCCTTGTGGGAAAAATTGAACGTACTTTTCATTACCCATTGTAACCAATTTATATGAAGGGCTCACCATAAGCCAAATACAATAGAAGCTTTACATGCCTCCTTATACATACTTACTAAGTTAGTATTATTATTGTCGTTATTTGACAAATAAAGAGACAAAGGTCTGAAGAAGTTACGTATCCTGTTCAAGGTTACAGACCTATCAACAGAGCTAAAATTTGAATCCAAGTAGTCTGATTCCAACAGCTAAGACTTAAACCACAATGCTACATGATATATGAATGATATCTGACATCTATACATCAATTTGTAATTATCAAAATACAGTTCATGTATTTGAGTCTCAGAATAGCTTTATGGGGTAGTTGGTGTTTTCACATAGCTATGTTTTCTGTGAGACTGGAACCCACAAAGAGAGAGAAATAGATCTAGGATGGGTACGACTTTAACTTGACAATAGAATATACCTCCAAGAACATGAGCCAAAAGGGCCAGAAACCTTGAGCTTCCTTGATCCCTGGGAGCAAGATCAAAACTGGTGGGTGAGGTGATACAGCAGGAATTTTTAGGCCAACTCCCATCCTAGGTCCCTTGAGGAATGGAGGAAGTTTGGTCCTATTTTTCGTGAATGACCTCTTTTCTCTTTTAGGTTGCCTGGATGTTGTGGTCAGTGATCACATCTTAAATCCCCTGTGTCAACAACACCTTCATGTAGTAAATGCTCAGTAAAGGTTATCTGTAAATGATTTAGGCCAAGAAGTTTGGATTTGGCTTGGCATTTGTTATGTCAAGTTTTCAAAATAAAACTGCCAAAACTTCAAACATAAAATAAATGTAATACGTCAAGGCCAAAAAATGGTGGATAGGAGGCAGGACTAGCTTGCAGCTCTGACTCAGATGGACAGAGCAGTGTGTGGAAACTCACACCATAAACTTCTGCTCCAGAACTACTGCAGGAATATACCAGGAAAGCCAAGAGAATCCACAGACTCTGTGAAGGAGCGGTTTGCTCCTGCAGGACCCAGGAGACACCCCAAATACTGTGAGTGCCCAAGCTATCAAAGTAGGAAAGGGGGATAGCCCACCCCTGAAGACACACCCTCACTGGGGAATCTGAAGCTCTAGATCATGGGAGAAGGATATGACCTTACCTGGAGCTGATTTAATTAGACAGCTGAGGGAAATAAAGGGTAGAGAAAGCAAGGGGAAAAGCCCTGTAGGCTCTCTGGGTCCCCTAATAAGCCATTTCTGCCTTGTCTCACAGGGGTCCCTGAGGAGGGCTGCCAGAGGAACTGGGAAAAGACCACAGGGAGAAGGAAACTTCCAGCTGAACTTTGTAATAATTCCAACGGAACATGAAGTCACCTGGCCAGAACTTGGGGGAGGGAGTCAATCTGGTGTACAGATTCAACAGGCAGGGAGGCATGAAAGCCCTACTTACTTTCTTTGCTGGGAGGCTGGTAGCCTGCGGCAAGTTCTCAGCCTTGCTCGTCCACTGCCTGGAAACAAACTTGATGCTGTTGGTGGGGCACAGGAGTGAGACCAGTTCTGGGGGTTGCAAGGGAGCTGGGTGAGGCCTGTAACTGCCGGCTTTCCCCCACATTCCTGACAGCCTGCATGACACAGCAGAGGCAGCCATAATCCTCTGGGAACATAACTCCATTGACCTGGGAACCTCACCCCTCTGCCCCACAGCAGCCTCAGCAAGACTCACCCAAGGAGAGTCTGAGCTCAGGCCTAGCCTTGCCCCCACCTGATGGTCCTTCCTTATCCCCTCTGGTAGCTGAAGGCAAAGGTCATATGATCTTGGGAGTTCTAAGGCCCTGCCCACTGCCTGATCCTCCCTATACTACCACAGCTGATGCTCTCTTGAAAGTGCCACCTCCTGGCAGGAGGCCAACCAGCACAAAAATAGTGCATTAAACAACAAAAGCTAAGGACCCCTGCAGAGTCCATTTCACTCCCCTGCCACCTCTATCAGAGCAGGTGCTGGAATCCAAGGCTGCGAGACCTGAAGACAGTCCACAGCACAGGACTCTGAGCAGACAACCCCCAATACTAGCCTGGAACCTGGTAGCCCTGCTGAATGGCTAGACCCAGAAAAGAAATAACAGTCACTACAGCTCGATTCCCAGGAAGCCACGTCTCTAAGAAAAGGGGGAGAGTGAGAGTACTACATCAAGAAAACAACCTGTGGGACAAAAGAATCTGAACAGCAACCTTGAGACCTAGTAATTCCCTCTGACATAGCCTACCCAAATGAGGAGGAACCAGAAAAACAATCCCGGTAATATGACAAAACAAGGTTCTTTAATACCCCCCAAAAAATCACACTAGCTCACCAGCAATGGATCCAAGCCAAGAAGAAATCCCTGATTCACCTGAAAAAGAATTCAGAAGGTCGATCGTTAAGTTAATCAAGGAGGCACCAGAGAAAGGTGAAGTCCAATTTAAGGAAGTCAAAAAAATGATGCAAGAAATGAGGGGAGAAATCTTCAGTTAAATAGTTAGTATAAATAAAAAACAATCACAACTTCAGGAAATGAAGGACACACTTAGAGAAATGCAAAATGTTCTTGAAAGTCTCAGCAATAGAATAAAAAAAGCATAAGAAATAACTTCAGAGCTCGAAGACAAGGTTTTCAAATTAACTCAATCCAACAGAGACAAAGAAAAAAGAATTTAAAAAATGAACAAAACCTCCAAGAAGTTTGGGAATGAATTAAAAAACCAAACTTAAGAATAATTGGTGTTCCTGAGAAATCTAAAAGTTTGGAAAATATATTTGGGGGGATAATTGAGGAAAACTTCCTTAGCCTTGTTAGAGACCTAGATATGCAAATACAAGAAGCTCAAATAACACCTGAAAAGTTCATCACAAAAAGATCATTGCCTAGGCACACTGTCATAAGGTTATCTAAAGTTAAGATAAGAGAAAGAATCTTAAGAGCTGTGAGGCAAAAGCACCAGGTAACCTATAAAGGAAAACCTATCAGGTTAACAGATTTCTCAGTAGAAACCCTATAAGCTAGAAGGGATTGTGGCCCTATCTTCAGCCTCTTTAAAGAAAACAATTAGCAGCCAAGAAATTTGTATCCAGCAAAACTAAGCTTCTTAAATGAAGGAAAGATGTAGTCTTTTTCAGATAAAAAAAATGCTGAGAGAATTCGGCACTACCAAGCCAGCACTACATGACTACATGAACTGCTAAAAGGAGCTCCAAATCTTGAAACAAATGCTGGAAACACATAAAAACAGAACCTCCTTAATGTATAAATCTCATAGGAGGTATAAAACAAAAATACAATTAAAAAAAAAGCCAAGGTATACAGGCAACAAATGGCACAATGAATGGAATAGTACCTCACATCTCAATACTAACGTTGAATGTAAATAGCCTAAATGCTCCACTTAAAAGATACAGAATTGCAGAATGGATAAGAAATCACCAATTTTATTGATCTTTTCAAAAAACAAAATTGGTGATTTCTTATCCATTCTGCAATTCTGTATGCAAGACTAATAAAGAAGAGAGAAGAATCAAATAGATGCAATAAAAAATGATAAAGGGGATATCACCAACGATCCCACAGAAATACAAACTACCATCAGAGAATACTATAAACACCTCTACGCAAATAAACTAGAAAATCTAGAAGAAATGGATAAATTCCTTGACACATACATCCTCCCAAGACTAAACCAGGAAGAAGCTGAATCTCTGAATAGACCAATAACAGGCTCTGAAATTGAGGCAATAATAAATAGCTTACCAACCAAAAAAAGTCCAGGACCAGATGGATTCACAGCCGAATTCTACCAGAGGTACAAAGAGGAGCTGGTACCATTCCTTCTGAAACTATTCCAATCAACAGAAAAAAAGGGAATCCTCCCTAACTCATTTTATGAGGTCAGCATCATCCTGATAGCAAAGCTGGGCAGAGACACAACCAAAAAAGAGAATTTTAGACCAATATCCTTGACGAACATCGATGCAAAAATCCTCAATAAAATACTGGCCAACCGAATCCAGCAGCACATCAAAAAGCTTATCCACCATGATCAAGTGGGCTTCATCCCTGGGATGCAAGGCTGGTTCAACATACACAAATCAATAAATGTAATCCAACATATAAACAGAACCAAAGACAAAAACCACATGATTATCTCAATAGATGCAGAAAAGGCCTTTCACAAAATTCAACAATGCTTCATGCTAAAAACTCTCAGTAAATTAGGTATTGATGGGACGTATCTCAAAATAAGAAGAGCTATCTATGACAAACCCACAGCCAATATCATACTGAATGGGCAAAAACTGGAAGCATTCCCTTTGAAAACCGACACAAGACAGGGATGCCCTCTCTCACCACTTCTATTCAACTTAGTGTTGGAAGTTCTGGCCAGGGCAATCAGGCAGAAGAAGGAAATAAAGGGTATTCAATTAGGAAAAGAGGAAGTCAAATTGTCCCTGTTTGCAGATGACATGATTGTATATCTAGAAAACCCCATCGTCTCAGCCCAAAATCTCCTCAAGCTGATAAGCAACTTCAGCAAAGTCTCAGGATACAAAATCAATGTACAAAAATCACAAGCATTCTTATACACCAATAACAGACAAACACAGAGCCAAATCATGAGTGAACTCCCATTCACAATTGCTTCAAAGAGAATAAAATACCTAGGAATCCAACTTACAAGGGATGTGAAGGACCTCTTCAAGGAGAACTACAAACCACTGCTCAATGAAATAAAAGAGGATACAAACAAATGAAAGAACATTCCATGATCATGGGTAGGAAGAGGCAATATCATGAAAATGGCCATACTGCCCAAGGTAATTTATAGATTCAATGCCATCCCCATCAAGCTACCAATGACTTTCTTCACACAATTGGAAAAAACTACTTTAAAGTTCATATGGAACCAAAAAAGAGCCCGCATCGCCAAGTCAATCCTAAGCCAAAAGAACAAAGTTGGAGGCATCGCGTTACCTGACTTCAAACTATACTGCAAGGCTACAGTAACCAAAACAGCATGGTACTGGTACCAAAACAGAGATATAGACCAATGGAACAGAACAGAGCCCTCAGAAATAATGCCACATATCTACAACTATCTGATCTTTGACAAACCTGACAAAAACAAGCAATGGGGAAAGCATTCCCTATTTAAGAAATGGTGCTGGTGGCCGGGCGCGGTGGCTCACGCTTG
>NW_026652304.1:1747802-1817293 GCF_009828535.3 Hylobates moloch
CTCATAGGTGGGAACTGAACAATGAGAACACATGGACACAGGAAGGGGAACATCACACACTGGGGCCTGTTGTGGGGTGGGGGGAGGGGGGAGGGATAGCATTAGGAGATACACCTAATGTAAATGATGAGTTAATGGGTGCAGCACACCAACATGGCACATGTATACATATGTAACAAACCTGCACATTGTGCACATGTACCCTTAAACTTAAAGTATAATAATAATAATAAAAAAAGAAATCACCAACCAAATATCTGCTGCCTTCAAGAGACTCACCTAACACATAAGGACTCACATAAACTTAAGGTAAAGGTGTGGAAAAAGACATTCCATGCAAATGGACACCAAAAGCAAGTAGGAGTAGCTATTCTTATATCAGACAAAACAAACTTTAAAACAATAGCAATTAAAAAAGACAAAGAAGAGCATTATATAATGATAAAAGGCCTTGTCCAAAAGGAAAATATCATAATCCTAAATACATATGCACCTAACACTGGAACTTCCAAATGTATAGAACAATTACTACTACACCTAAGTAATGAGACAGACAGCAATATGATAATAGTGGAGGACTTCAATACTCCACTGACAATACTAGACAGGTCATCAAGACAGAACATCAACAAAGAAACAATGGATTTAAATTATATCCTGGAACAAATGGACTTAACTGATCTTTACATAACATTCTACCCAACAACCACAGAATATACATTCTATTCATCAGCGTATGCAACTTTCTCCAGGATAGACTATATGATATGCCACAAACAAGTGTCAAAAAAACTAAGAAAATTAAAATTATGTCAACTACTCTCTCAGTCCACAGTGGAATAAAACTGGAAATTGACTCCAAAAGGAACCTTCAAAAACATGCAAATACATGGAAGTTAAATAACCTGCTCCTGAATGATCATTGGGTCAATAATGAAATCAAGATGAAAATTTTAAAATTCTTTTAATTGAACAATAATAGTGACACAACCATCCAAACCTCTGCGATACAGCAAAGGCAATGCGAAGAGGAAAGTTCATAGTCTTAAACGCCTACTCAAAAACTCTGAAAGAGGACAAATAGACAATCTAAGGTCACACCTCAAGGAACTAGAGAAATAAGAACAAATGAAACCGAAACCCAGCAGAAGAAAGAAAATAATCAAGATCAGAGCAGAGCTAAATGAAATTGAAAAAAAAAATACAAAAGATAAATGAAACAAAAAGCGGGTTATTTGAAAAAATAAATGAAATTGATAGACCATTAGCAAGATTAACCAAGAAAAGAAGAGAGAAGGTCCAAATAAGCTCAATCAGAAACAAACATGAGATATTACAACCAACACCACAGAAATACAAAAGATCACTCAAGGCTACTATGAACAGCTTTACACACATAAACTAGAAAACCTAGAAGAGATAGGTAAATTCCTGGAAAGATACAACCCTCCTAGCTTAAATCAGGAAGAATTAGAAATCCTAAACAGGCCAGTAACAAGCAGCAAGATTGAAATGGTAATTTAAAAATTACCAACAACAAAAAAAGTCCAGGACCAGACAAATTCACAGCTGAATTCTACCAGGCACTCAAAGAAGAATTGGTACAAATCCTATTGACACTATTCCACAAGATGAAGAAAGAAGGAATACTCCCTAAATCATTCTATGAAGCCAGTATCACCCTTATACCAAAAGCAAGAAAGAACATAACAAAAAAGGAAAACTGCAGGCCAATATTCCTAATGAACATAGATGCAAAAATCTGGCCGGGTGCTGTGGCTCACGCCTGTAATTCCAACACTTTGGGAGGCCAAGGCGGGTGGATCACGAGGTCAGGAGTTCAAGACCAGCCTGGCCAACATAGTGAAACCCTGTCTCTACTAAAAATACAAAAATTAGCTGGGCGTGGTGGTGGGTGCATGTAATCCTAGCTACTCAGGGAGCTGAGGCAGGAGAATCACTTGAAACCAGAAGGCGGAGGTTGCAGTGCCACTGCACTCCAGCCTGGACAACAAGAGCAAAACTCCATCTCAAAAAAAAAAAAAAATCCTTAGCAAAATACTAGCTAACCAAATCCAACAGCATATCAAAAAGATAATCCACAATGATCAAGTGGGTTTCACACCAGGGGTGCAGGGATGGTTTAACATATGCAAGTCAATAAATGTGACACACCACCTAAACAAAATTAAAAACAAAAATCACATGACCAGCGCAATAATCGCAATAGATACAGAAAAAGCATTTGACAAAATCCAGCATCCCTTTATGATTAACACCCTCAGCAAAATTGGTATACAAGGGACATACCTCATTGTAATAAAAGGCATCTATGATAAACCCACAGCCAACATAATACTGAATGGGGAAAAGTTGAAAGCATTTCCTCTGAGAACTCGAACAAAACAAAGATGCCCACTCTCACCACTTCTATTCAACATAGTACCAGAAGTCCTAGCCAGAGCAGACAAGAGAAAGAAATAAAGGGCATCCAAATTGGTAAAAAGGAAGTCAAACTGTCGCTGTTTGCTGATGATATGATTTTATAACTAGAAAACCCTAAACACTCCCCCAGAAAGCTCTTAGAACTGATTAATGAATTCAGCAGAGTTTCAGGATACAAAATTAATGTACACAAATCAGTAGCTCTGCTATACACCAACAGCAACCAAGGTGAGAATCAAATCAAGAACTCACCTCCTTTTACAATAGCTGCAAAAAAAAAAAAAAAAAAAAAAAACAAACTAACCAAGAAGATGAAGGACCTCTACAAAGAAAATACAAAACACCTCTCAAATAAAGAAATCATAGATGACACAAACAAATGGAAATACATCTCATACTCATGGATGAGTAGAATCAATATTGTGAAAATGACCATACTGCCAAAAGCAATTTACAAATTCAATGCAATTCCCATCAAAATACCACCAGCATTCTTCACAGAACTAGAAAAAACAATCCTAAAATTCATATGGAACCAAAAAAGAGCCCACATAGCCAAAGTAAGACTAAGCAAAAAGAACAAATCTGGAGGCATCACATTACCTGATTTCAAACTATACTATAAGGCCATAGTCACCAAAACAGCATGGTACTGGTATAAAAATAGGCACGCAGACCAAAGGAACAGAGTAGAGAGCTGAGAAATAAACCCAAATACTTATAGCCAACTGCTCTTTGCCAAAGCCAACAAAAACATAAAGTGGGGAAAGGACACCCTATTCAACAAATGGTACTGGGATAATTGCCAAACCACATGTAGGAGAATGCAACAGGATCTTCATCTCTCACTTTACACAAAAATCAACTCAAGATGGATCAAGGACTTAAATCTAAGACCTGAAACTGTAAAATTCTAGAAGTTAATGTTAGAAAAACCCTTCTAGATATGGGCTTAGGCAAGGATTTTATGACCAAAAACCCAAAAGCAAATGCAACAAAAACAAAGATAAATAAGTGGGACTTAGTTAAACTAAAGAGGTTTTTGCACAAAAGAAACAGCAGCAGAGTAAACAAACAACCCACAGAGAAGGAGACATAATCTATACATCTAACAAAGGATTAATATCCAGAGTCTACAAGGAACTCAAACAAATTAGCAAGAAAAAAACAAACAATCCCATCAAAAAGTGGGCTAAGGACATGAACAGACAGTTCTCAAAAGAAGATATAAAGTGGCCAACAAACATATGAAAAAATGCTCAACATCACTAATGATCAGGGAAATGCAACTCAAAACCACAGTGCGATACCACCTTACTCCCACAAGAATGGCTATTTTCAAAAAATCAAAAAATAATAGACATTGGTGTGGATGTAGTGAAAAGCGAACATTTCCATACTGCTGGTGGGAATGTAAACTAGTACAACTACTGTGGAAAACAATGTGGAGCCAACTTCTTGCTTGATCCTCACTCCTAAATCTCTCTCCTCTAATCTATGAGAACACCAGGATAGGTTCAAAATCAAGAAAGTCAATTCTCTGCTTAAGATCCTTTATGGCTCCCATATCCCTCAGGGATCTCAAACTCCTGGTTTGACAGATAAGACTTCTATGTTGGTACCGCAGCCCAGCCTCAGCTCTAGGTGCCTCCTTAAGCACAGATCACATGGCCAAATGAGCACTAAAATATGGCTGGTCCAAATTGAGATGTAAGTGTGAAACACTTGGAGGATTTGAAAGTCTTAGTGAAAGAAAAAAATACATAATGTATCAATAATTTTTAAATGTTGATTCCATATTGAAATACTATTTGGGGTATACTGGTTAAATAAAATATATCACAAAACTAAAAAAAAAGTAATAATGATTAGTCTTGTAAAGCAAGCGTTTAAAAATATAATCACCTAAAATATAAAAAATGTAAATTTTATATATAAAATATATAAAATATAATCACCTAAATATAATTCTGTATGTTCCTCACCAATTTTGATTTGCTGAATCAAGCATAAACTAAACCATGTATTATCTCCAGGCATGACCAGAACATTTCTTTTCTTTTTTTGAGATGGAGTCTCACTCTGTTACCCAGGCTGGAGTGCAATGGTGCCATCTTAACTTACTGTAACCTCCACCTCCTGGGTTCAAGCAATTCCCCTGCCTCAGCCTCCCGAGTAGCTGGGATTACAGGTGCCCCCCGCCATGCCTGGCTAATTTTTTTTTTTTTTTGAGACGGAGTCTTGCTCTTTTGCCCAGTCTGGAGTGCAGTGGCGCGATCTTGGCTCACTGCAAGCTCCGCCTCCCAGGTTCACGCCATTCTCCTGCCTCAGCATCCCGAGTAGTGGGGACTACAGGCGCCCGCCACCATGCCTGGCTAATTTTTTTTATATTTTTAGTAGAGACGCGGTTTCACCGTGTTAGCCAGGCTGCTCTGGAACTTCTGACCTCAAGTGATCCACCCAGCTCAGTCTCCCAAAGTGCTGGGATTACAGGCATGAGCCATCATGCCCAGCCAACGAGAACATTTCTTTATAAACGACTCCCTCTGCTCTTCATCTTAGGATGCCTCTTAAGGCTGACATATATTTCTGTAATTTCCAAAAAGACTGGCCTCAAGTGTGTTGGTTTATACCTACTGGACAAGTTTTCAAGCAGACATAACCAGACTAGCCTATGAGATATTTAATCAGGAACTTTCCAAAATTCACTATCTTTTTTGGCCTCTTCCTTTCTCTTTCCACAAGGCAGAAACTAGAAAGTCTCACCAGCTCTTGGGATTCCAGTCTTAGTCATGATTACTACATCTCTAACAGGAAAAAAAAAAAAAAATGCTTAGTTATCTTTTCAGAGTCCTGCCTCAACAAACTTGATTCTTGAATTTTTTCTTTTATGTTGCTGGTGATTTATAGCAATATATGGTCATCTTCTCATTTCACTATCATGAAAGCATCAAACTCATTTTTGTGACTCTCTCCGTTCAGAAGAGATTCACTTTCCACAATGACTAGTGAAGACAATAACTCTGTCCATTCCTACCGGTTTTTACAGTTGCTAGCAGTTGTTCTAAATTGAGCTTGAAATGTAAATATGATAGCTACGGCAGTTGCTCCCAACCCCCAATATACAACCCCCAATATACACTTGTATATACTACCTTTAGCTTTGGATTCTAACCATTCCATTATTAATCTGAACTCGGATCATAAAACATAAAATTTAAGATTTGAAAGATACTTTAGCTGGCATTTTTCAGAAGTAAAAACTGAGTGAAGAAAAAGTATGTGATCTGCCCAAGGTTCCTAGGTAGTAGGTAAACAGTCAAGTTTAATTGCACGCTTAACTCTCAGCTGAGACTCCTATTTGACAAAATGATGTTTTTATATACCAGAATGGTCATTTTAAAACAAAATCAGACTTTCAAAAATCGAATTATCTAAAAACAATTAAAACCCTGGCTGAAAGATTAAAATGCCCCTTTTAAATTACACTAAATATTAAATAACATAAGGTAATTAAATCTTAAGTAGGTCTTTTTAAAGTATCTGTGACACCGTCTACATAAATTTATTCTGGTACTTCTGCTGTGCAACTAAGCCAACATATGATTGATGTTTTTGTTGAAGAGGAGTAATATCCTGTGCCCACCATAATATTTCCTAAGTCACAGTTTTGGTTTATGGGATATTAATATCTTACTTATGCATATGTCTATCTCTCATGACACTTTATGTTACTAACAGATCAGCCAGGCAGACGCATAGCAGTGAAAGGAGCATTAAACCATGGGTCAGGAGACTTGGTTTCCTGTCTGAGCAGTTAACTTAGCTTAGTGATTTGGACAAGAACAATTCAACTGAAAAACAAAAAGGTGCACTAGATGATCTTTAAGTTCTTTTAAGCTCTAAAAACTACTCATTAGCCTGATCACAACCACTGAAACAAACAAACAAAAAACATATGGAAATTCCTGGGGACTTACAGAATTTTAAAGTAGCAATTCATTCATATAATTACTGCCCCAAAGTTCTGCATTTTATAGGTTCTATCTACGGAAAAAGTCCTTACGACATATCAAGAATCATTTATTTTTGCAAAAGAAAATTATACGAACAAGATAAACCCTTTCCGAAATTTTTGCCTGGCCTTGAGTCACTGCCAGCATTTCTTCTAACATTCAAGGTGAGGTGAGACATGGTCATTCCTGAAAAGGTACATAAAGATTCCTCATTTTTCTTCCAACAGGAATCAAAATTATCTCTTAATAAGCAATCAAATAAATTGACTATTAAAAAATTAATCAAAGTTATGTTGTAAACAGTTGAACATAGCCTGGTATAACTATAAGATATTTTATGTAAGCCTTATGGCAATCACGAAGCAAAATCCTGTAGCAAATATACAAAAGGCAAAAAGTAAGAATTCAAAGGATACCACTATAGAAAATCGCCTAATCACAAAGGAAGACAGCAAGATAGGAAGAAAGAGATACAGTGACTAGATGGATTTAAAAAAACAAGACCCTGTTACATGATGTCTAGAAGAGATTCAATGCATGGTTAAGAAAACACAGAGAATGAAGGTGAAGGGACCAAAAAAGACATTCTATGCAAATAGAAGCCAAAAGAAAGCAGAGGCAGCTATATTTATATCAAATAAAATAGGCTTTAAGTCACAAACTATAAAATAAGACAAAGAAGGCCATTAAATAATGACAAGAGGGTCAATTCATTAAGAGGATATAACAGTTGAACATATATATGCACCCAACATTGGAACACCTAAATGAATGAAGCAAATATTAATTGACATGAAAGGGAAGATAGATTGTAATACAATAATATTGGGGAAACTCAGTACCCCACTTTCAGCAATGGACAGATTATCCAGACAGAAAATCAATAATGAAAGTTCAAACTTAAACTATACTTTAGCACAGATGGACTTAACAGATAGATACAGAATATTTCATCCAACAGCAACAGAACACACATTCTTCTCAAATACACATGGAACATTATTCATTGAATGTTAGATAAAACAGTACAGTTCATGGATGGGCGCAGTGGCTCACGCCTGTAATCCCAGCACTTTGGGAGGCTAAGGTGGGCGGATCATTTGAGGTCAGGAGTTCGAGACCAGCCTGACCAAAATGGTGAAACCCCGTCTCTACTAAAAAATACAAAAAGTTAGCCGGCATGGTGGTGTGCTCCTGTATTCCCAGCTACTCAGGAGGCTGAGGTATGAGAATAGCTTGAACCCCCGCAGTGAACCAAGATTGAGCCAGTGCACTCCAGCCTGGGCAACACAGCGAGACTCTGTCTCAAAAAAAAAAAAAAATTATAGCTCATATGTTAGGACACAAAATAAGTCTTAACAAATTTAAGAACATTGAAATCATATCAAGTATTTTTTCCAACCATAAATAATATGAAACTATAAATCAACAAGAATAATTTTGGAAAATTCACAAATACTTGAAAATAAAACAACATACTCAGAACCAACCAGTGGGTCAAAGAAGAAATAAAAGGGAAAATTGAAAAATATCCTGAAACAAATGAAAATGGACACACAACATACCAAAATTTGTGGGATGCAGCAAGAGTATTTTCAAGAGGGAAGTTTATAGCAATAAATGTCTGCATCAAAGAAGAAGATCTCAAACAACCTAATGTTATACCTCAAATAACTAGAAAAATAAAAATAAACTAAGCCCCAAGTTAGTAGAAGGAATAAAATAATAAAGATCAGAGGAAAAATAAATGAAATTGAGACTAAAAACACAAAGCAAAAGATCAATGAAACTATGAATTGGTTTTTTAAAAAGATAAACAAAATTGATGAACCTTTAACTAGACTAAGAAAAAAGTGAGAAGACACAAATAAACTGAATCAGAAATAAAAGAGGAGACATTACAACTGATAGCATAGAAATGCAAAAAATTATAAGAGTACTATGATGAATTACACACCAACAACTTGGATAACCTGGAATAAATGGATAAAGTCTTAGACACATAAACCTAGCAAGTCTGAATCATGAAGAAATAGAAAGTCTGACCAGACCAATAACCAGAAAGAAGACTGAATCAGTAATAAAAAGTCCCCCATAGAAGAAAAGCCCAGGACCTAATGGGCTTTATTGCTGAACTCTGCCAAACATTTAAAGAACTAATACCAATCCTCAAACTCTTCCCAAAAATTGGAGGAAATACTTCCAAACCCATTTTACAAGGCCAGCATTACTGTGATACTAAAGCCAGACAAGGGTATTACAAGAAAATTAAATGCCATGCCAATATCCCTGATTAATATAGATGCAAAAATCCACGACAAAATACTAGCAAAATTGATTGTCACAACACATAAAAGAATCATTCACCATGATCAAGTGGGATTTACCCAGGGATGCAACGATGGTTCAACATATGCAAATCTATAAATATGGTACACACATTAACAGAACGAAGGACAAAAACCATATAATCATCTCAATAGAGGAAAATACGCATTTGACAAAATTCAAAATCCTTTCATATCAAAAACTCTCAACAAATTAAATATAGAAGGAGTGTACCTCAACACAATAAAGGCCATATGTGACAAGCCTACAGCTAACATCATACTCAATGGTGACAATTTGAAAAGTCTTCCCCTAAGATCAATAACAAGACAAGGATGCCCACTCTCACCACTTCTATTCAACATAGTACTGAGAGTTCCTGCCAGGGCAATTATGCAGGAAAAAAACTAAAGGCATGCAAATTGAAAAAGAAGAAGTTAAATTGCCCTTGTTTGCTGATGACATGATCTTACATATAGAAAACCCCAAAGCCTTCACACAAAAAACTATTAGAACTAATAAACAAATTCAGTAAAGTTTCAGAAGAGAAAATCAACATACAGAAATCAGTAGTGTTTCTATACACTAACAGCAAACTATCCAAAAAAAGAAATCAAGAAGAAATCTCATTTATAATAGCTATAAAAATAAAACAAAATATTTGGGAATAAAATTAACCAAGGAAGTGAAAGAATTGTATGCTGAAAGCTATAGACATCAATAAAAGAAACTGAAGAAGATGCAAATAAATGGAAAGATATACCATACATAGACTGGGAGAATTAATATTGTTAAAAATGTCCATATGACACAAATCAATCTACAGATTCAATGCAGTGCCTATCAAAATTGCAATGACATTTTTACAGAAGTGGAAAAACAATCCAAAAATTTGTATGGAACCACAGAAAAACCCTGAATAGCCAAAGCAATCTGGAGCAAGAAGAACAAAGGTAGAGGCATAATACTACCTGACTCAAAATATACTACAAAGCTATAGTAATTAAAACAGCATGTATTGACCAATGGAACAGAATAGAGAACCCAGAAATAAATTCATTTATTTAGAGTCAATTAATTTTTGACAAAGCTGCTAAAAGCACACAATGGAGAAAGGACAGTTTCTTTGATAAATGTTTCTAGAGAAACTGGATATCTACACACCGAACAATGAAATTAGACACTTACCTCATGCCATATACAAAAATCAACTCAACGTGGATTAAAGACTTAAATGTTAGACCTGAAACTGTAAAAACTACTAGAAAAAAAAACAGCTTAAGAAGAACGTGGTCCTTATAGGGATTGTTGTGCTGCCTACACTCATGCTTCCTCCAGCTGAACTGACAGTCACAGAGGCTGACCTGCCTTCATCCCTAATAGGTAATGGAGGGCCTTGATTTTCTTACCTAAAGGATGAAGGAGTTAGATTAGATCAGTGGCTTGCAAACTGTGTTCCTTGGAGCCCTGGGTTTCCAAGAAGGTTTCTCATGAACATCATACTGAATAAAGACAGGGTATGCCAAATCAACTTGTATCTGTTTCATAGATGACTATCTGCTTCTGCTTGTGGAAACAAGAGCTTGATTGCTTTAAAATACTGTCAAACATTGGATTCATTAGTCTTTAAGGTCCACATGTGATTCACCTACTTGATTCAGTATATTTGTTTGTTTGCAAATAAAAAATTATAATATGGGGAGTTTTTAATAATTATCTACTATATGAATTAATAAAATACTAGTTTCAATATCATAAATATATAGATTGCTGCTTAAAACAACCAGTCTCTCTTTGGTAAAGAGCAGCTAGCTTTTCTTTAACATTTTTCTTAAATTCAATCCTAAATAGGGGCACCCCAACCTACCTTTTGAGGAAACTTGGATTCACATGCAGCTACAAATCTACCATAATTATCCAGCAATCCAAAAAAAGTAATTCACATCTACATTTTTAATTTATTAATTTGATTCTACCATCATGAACATTAATAATTGGTTGTATACTTTTTTTTTTTTGAGATGGAGTCTCGCTCTGTCACCCAGGCTGGAGTGCAGTGGTGTGATTTTGGCCTACTGCAACCTCCATCTCCTGGGTTCAAGCAATTCTCCTGCCTCAGGCTCCCAAATAGCTAGGATTACAGGTGGGCACAACTACGCCCAGCTAATTTTTGTATTCTTAGTAGAAACGAGGTTACGCCATGTTGGTCAGGCTGGTCTCAAACTCCTGATCTCAGGTGATCCACCCGCCTCGGCCTCCCAAAATTCTGGGATTACAGGTGGGAGGCACTGCGGCCAGCCAGTTGTTTACTTTTGATAAAGGATAGCCAATGTAGGATTAAAGAGGATTCCAATCGCAGTCCCCAGGTTGGGAGTTTATCCATCGATAAAGCAAATTACGATAACTCATAGTGATAAATATTAAACCCAAGCAACAAGAAAATATTTTATTTTCCAGTGTTTCATTGGGCTTCTGAAGCATTCTGGACACATGTATATTTCCCTATCTATATTAGTAGTATGTTATTTCTCACTTTAAAATTATCCCATTAATTTTTGGATTTATTTGTTATTTTGGAATATTTCTAAAAATTATACTGCAACATTTGTTATTAAAATAAATAAAGACTAGTTGACAATTACTACCTTATCTCAAATTTCTTCTTAATGTGTTATAAGGAAACATAACCAGAATGGTCAGTCCAAGAGTCCTGCACATCAATTAATTTCTACGTGCCAATTTCCTCACTGCACAATGAAAACCTTGCTTCAAACACGCCTCTGAATCTGTGGTAATAAAAAACCTTTCACAGATTTGTGTAAATCTCTGGCATCACAAAATGATAAATAACACATCTCACTTGTCATTCAGCTATATTCAGCATATGAGATCAGAAAAGAAAAAAAAGCTTAGGTGTTTAAGCCAAGTTTTTATTCTCCACAAAGAAATTAGAAATTTATATCTTGTAGAAGTGATGAAATTGCCATTCTCTTTCTTTCAGGTGAAAAAAAACCCAGCAGTGCTCGTATATGATGAAATTTTTAACTAAGATAGTAATTATTTTTAAGACAAAAAAGATATGTAATAGCTAACACTTGTGTGGCACTTTAGATTCATATTTTCCCATGTTATGATTTGTCATCTTCATGACAAACTCATTAAGTAAAATTTATTTGTTTATTTATATATTTATTTTTGAGACAGAGTCTCACTCTGTTGCCCAGGCTGGAATGCGGTGGTGCAATCTCGGCTCACTGCAACCTGTGCCTACTGGGTTCAAGTGATTCTCCTGCCTCCTCCTGAGTAGCTGGGATTACAGGCTTCTGCCATCACACCTGGCTAATTTTGCAGAGACGAGGTTTCACCTTGTTGGCCAGGCTGGTCTTAAACTCCTGACCTCAGGTGATCCGCCCACCTCAGCCTCCCAAAATGCTGGGATTACAGGCGTGAGCCACCGTGCTTGGACAGTAAAATTTATTTATCTCCATTTCATATTTGAAAACAGTGAAGCTCATAAAAGTGACTTTAACAAGGTTGCTCAGCAAGCTTGAGGAGGAGCCAGCATATGAACACATTTATCTTTGGAAGAGTTCCTCTTTCTACCAAACTCAGCAAGAAGGCCAAATTCTTGAGTAATAATATATGTCTTGGATGTCAGGTGTCTGAGTAATACTCTGAGTTGGACTAAACCTGGGAGTGGTTGGTTAAAGCTCTAGATTCCCATTCTAATCATTCAATATTTGAGCCATCTTGCAACCCAGTCTCCACTTGCCGTTGAGATTTTTATTTGTCGCTTTCCATGCAAATGTTCTCTTTATACTCTGAGGACATTGAGGGAAGGGACTAGAATCTTATTCATATTTGCTTTATTCCCAAGGGTTTGCAGATAAGAAGCCCTACACAAATAACTATTTAAATGAATTGAATCAATTCATTAATCAGTGCAAAAAAATACTTCTTGAACAACTACCTTGTGACTTGTTTCATGCGAGATCAGTAAACGAGACACAGAGACCTCCCTGCCATCATGGAGTTTATGGACCATATATATAAAGACAGACATTGAATGACTAATAATAATGGTGATAAGAGCTAAGAGAAGAGCTATTTGCCATTAAAGCTAGAACATGAATTTTCCAGCACCTTGATTTTGAACTTCAAGCCTCAGGAACTGTCCAGGGAACTGTGCAGGCCTTCCTGAAGAAGAGACATGTAATCGACAACCTAAAGTTCAAGGGGAAGGAGACAAACGAAGAGGAAAAAGCAATGCAGAGAAACCAGCACATGTACTAGAATAGAAAAGCATATTCCCAAAAGCGCAATTCAAATCCTGCATCTCATAGAACTACCATGATTCAGAACCAAATCTAATAATGATGCTGGGATTTTCAGAGGCAGTAAGTATTGTAACAGATTAAAATTGTTAGTTCATGGAGACAAATCATGCACTCTTTTGGATCTTTACAATAGAACTTCAGTGAATTTTTTCAGCCTTGCTATAAAAGTAGGGAGTAGGTCTGTGGTTCTCTTTTAACTGAAACTAAACTTTTTATTTCATAGGTAGAGTTTCAATATCTAGTTGGTAACCAGCCTGGTTAAGAAAGTGGATTGTTGTGAACCCTAATGGTTGAAAACATGTTGTAAAGATTTATTCAGTCACAGCTGGCCTTTGCCATGTGACTGCACATTTTATAGTTAGTTATCATTGTACTTCCAGTGGTAAATTAAGTCTTTATTCAATGGGATTTTTCAAGGAGTTGTTACAGAGGGTATCCCGTGGCCATGTGTGGTATTCCATGTTGTAGAAAATACAATAAATTATATTGCTTTATGGTGAGCACTTTATACATATCATTAAAATAAGATGTTCTCACGGGCTATAATTTTATGAATTTAAAGCTTCACTTAAAACTTATGTACATATAAAAACTGCCAGAAAGATACATGTTTTCATTACATGTAAAGAAATACTGAACAATCACTGAGTAATCCCTATGGGATATTGAACAATTCAGTACACACACTGAATTGTGTACCCTTAAAATTCATATGCTGAAACCTTACCCCCGGGCCTCAGCATGTGACTGTATTTGGAAATTGTACCTTAAGTGAGGTAATTCAGATTCAATGAGGTCCTGTGTGTGGGGCCCTAATCCGATATGACTGGTGTCTTCGTAAGAAGAGGAAGAAGCTGTGATGCACGGAGAAAAGGCTGTGTGGGGACACAGAGAGAAGGTAGCCATCTGCAAGCCAAGGAGAGAGACCTCGGGACAAATCAAACCTGCCAACACCTTAGTCTCAGGCTTCAGCCTCCAGAGCCATGAGGCAATTGACGTCCGTTACTTAAGCCACCCAGTCTGTGGTATTTTGGGAGGGCAGCCTGTTATAAACTGTGTCCCCACAAAACTTGTATGTTGAAGCCCTAGCCCCTATAGTATGACTATATTTGGAAATAGGGCCTTTTTGGAGGTAACTAAGGTTGAATGAGGTCATAAGGGTGGACCCCTAATCCAACAAGGCCTGTGAGAAGAGGAAGAGATACCAAGAGTGCCTGGACGCAGAGGAAAGGCCACGTGAGGACGCAGGGAGAAGACGGCTAGCCACAAGCCTAGAAGAGAGGCCTCACAGGCCGGGCATGGTGGCTCACGCCTGTAATCGCAGCACTTTAGGAAGCCGAGGCGGGCGGATCGCCTAAGGTCAAGAGTTCCAGACCAGCCTGGCCAACATATAGTGAAACTCCATCTCTACAAAAAAATACAAAAATTAGCTGGGTATGGTGGCACACACTTGTAGTCCCAGCTACTTGGGAAGCTGAAGGAGGAGAATCGCCTGAACCTGGGAGGTGAAGGTTTCAGTGAGCTGAGATTGCGCCACTGCACTCCATCCTGGCCAACAGAGCAAGATTCCGTCTCTCAAAAAAAAAAGAAAGAGAAGGCTCACTAGAAACCAAATATTCCAGCACTTTGATTATGTATGTCCAGATTCCAGAATTGGGAGAAAATTAATTTCCGTTGTTTAAGCCACCCAGCCTGTGGTATTTCATTATGGCAGCCCCAGAAAACTAATACAGATATATATTTTACAGTCATCAATATACATGTGCAAGTGTGTATGGAGCCATCCACAGTCTGCCGTGTGCAGTCAAATTATCTAGATTCCTAGGTGAAAACAGTGGGGAGACTTTTATTATGTCTTTGTATATTCGAATTTTTGTTAGATTAAAAATGAGAATGCATAATTTATATTCATGCAGCCAGACCATATCTGGATATTAATTACAAAAAAAAACAGAATTGGTTTTATGAAATGGGGTCAATGCATGGGTACCCTCACATTTTAAAAATTGTTTTGGACATAGTCACAACTTGATTATTTCAGCTTTCAAGGAGAATGTATGTAACAACCTGTGCTTAACCTACCTATAATCGCCAAAGAAGAATATTAAACCTCGACTCCACTGTTTCACATTAAGCTTTTCTTATACAGCTGTTACATTCCTCTCACTTATCAAGTTACCTTAAGTAGCATTTTGTGAGTTTAATTAAGCCTGACTAATTCTCCAACAGTACAAAGAAAGATGAATTCCTTAAATATTTAATCCATTTATGACTCAAGTGTCATTTTCTGAATGTAGCTGTTAAATTCTTGGAATTAATTACCCTTTGAATTAAAGCTGCTTTTTCAGATGTTCAAGATGTATAGTTATAGTCACAGCTCACAGAATGCATAAATTCAACATTGCATCTCTTCACCAGTAGAATTTATTCCAAATGCTGCATTCCAAACCTCAACCTGTCCGGCGTATTTATGACCCCGGGACTAAGAAACCTGTCACTGTAAGCTTGTTAACAATCAAGCTTGTCTTCATCATAATCTCCATCCTTGGTCTTTCCTCTCCTTCCTCCTGCATCCAGGTAAGAATGATTTAAAGGTTAGCTGCCTACGATTTGCAAAATCACTATTCCTTTTCACTGAAATTTTGTTCTCCTTAAATCACCCCAAGCTTCACCTCCTTCAGAAAAGAAATGGGCTTTTCCCTATTACAATCAGCAGGTAACACCATCATCAGCCCTTCCCTCCCCTCAGTATCCTTCTGAAACACTAAGTGAATCCCTGACTTTAATTATTTATTTATTTATTTATTTATTTATTTATTTATTTATTTATTGAGACAGAGTCTCACTCTATCACCCAGGCTGGAGTGCAGTGGCGCCATCTCAGTTCACTGCAACCTCCGCCTCCCAGGTTCAAGCGATTCTCCTGCCTCCGTCTCCTGAGTAGCTGGGCCTACTGGCGGTCACCACCATACCCAGCTAATTTTTGTATTTTCAGTAGAGACAGGGTTTCACCATGTTGGCCAGGCTGGTCTCGAACTCCTGACCTCAGGTGATCTGCCGGCCTCAGCCTCGTGACTTTAATTACACATTTTCTACTTGTTCTCTTCCACTACACTGAAGGCTATCCAAGACTAGAAGCAAAGTTCCTCAAGATGAGACTCCCACGAACACAACGAGGCCAATCAGGCAACCACATTTATGGGGCTCCTAATATTCCCAGAACTGGGATTCAGTTTCCAGATTCCTGTATAACAAAACTGGAAGATCGGATACATGAGAATACAGAAAACCACACACACGCACACACACACACAGCCACAAAGACCACAAAGACACAAGCCCACAGTCACAAACCCCGCATGCTTTGACACTTGTTAGTGTAGTGCTCAGTAATCAACTATGCCAGCACCATGCTAGACACTGAGGTTAAGACAGTGGCTGGTTAACTCAGGTTCTAAAGGAGAAAACTGCCTTTTGATTGAAATTCACATTCCTTAAGGGATGGTAAGAGACTGGAAGGCTATAAATTAGCTACTTAGCTTTCACATTTACAAGTCTCAATTTAGAGAAAGTTTATCCTCAGATATCATTTTCTAGCATTTGCAATATAAACAGTAACTGAAAAATATTTCTAGAATAATTTACTAAGCACTCTTCGTTTCCTTCCATCACCGCCTCCCACACACATTTGATTTAAAATATAATTATTTACATTGAAAATCCAAAACACAAAATGCCATGTTAGAATTTCCAGTTCCAGACACTTCCACCTTTTTAAAATAAAATGGATTATGAAAATATTTTTGTTGCAAAGAAAAATAAGAATAGAAAAAAAAATTAAAAGAAAAAACACAAAATTCCCATGGTGTTATTCGAATGGGTACAGCCAGCACTGGGCGGTGGCCAGGGCCGTCCCCAAGGGCCCCTGGGAGAGATGTACCTACCACCTTTCATCATTCCCACTTCGTAGCATTTGCGGAGCCGGCAGGCCTGGCAGCTCTTCCTCCTGTTTTTATCAATGGTGCACTGGTTAGTGGCTGGACACATATAGTCGTTATGTCCTATTAAAAGAAAGAGGACAGAATTAATATTCTTTCAGGAAACTTAGCCAGTTAGAATCTACAGGGAAACCTTTTGGAGGCTGTTTTCCTATCACTTCCTCAGCCTTACTATGTTGCTCCCCAGCCTGCCTGCCTTTTTCTGTCCTTCTTGAAGTGCAAACAAAACCTCTCATGGGCTGGGCACAGTGGCTCACGCCTGTAATCCCAGCACTTTGGGAGGCCGAGGCACGTGGATCACGATGTCAGGAGTTCGAGACCAGCCTTACCAACATGGTGAAACCCCGTCTCTACTAAAAATACAAAAATTACCCAGGTATGGTGGTGTGCGCCTGTAATCCCAGCTACTCAGGAAGCTGAGGCAGGAGAATCACTTGAACCCGGGAGGCAGAGTTTGCAGTGAGCCAAGATTGCACCACTGCACTCCAGCCTAGGCGACAGAGCGAGAATCTGTCTCAAAAAAAAAAAAAAAAACCTCTCGTGGACTTAATTTCTGCAGCAGCCAATTGTTTCAGGACTCCTTTTGGCAAGTCACCTTCAGTTCACACAGTCTATATTTTGTAGCACCGTATTTTATGTGGTTATATTTTCTCAGCAGATAAGGTTTTTTGGTTTTGGTTTGGTTTGGTTTTACCAAGGCTGCTTGCTAAAATCGTTGTGAGGGTAGAGCTGTTAGAAATAGAATTTTCAGAGAGAGAGTTTCCAAGTAACCCTCCTTAAAATATAATTTAAGTCAGTACTCACATGCAGCATGGAATACCTAAAGTCAAGCCGGCTTGGTGGGCTGGGTGGTGACAAAGTTCAGTCCTTCAGTTCATAAATTAGTCCATGACTGACTACTTGGAGAACTCTGAGCAAGCCACCTGACATTTCTAGATCTCTCTTTCCTCCTCACTAACCTAGAGGAAATCATGGAACCCACCACATCCAATGATTCTAAGAATTGAATGTGAGAATGCAGGTCAGGAGTTCACCGTCGTTCCCTGGATATGGAAAACACTCAAAAGATGTTCGTTGTTGTTACTGTTACTTGATGATGAACCTCTTTCTTTTCTCTCTTGTTGATTGACTCTCTCTCCCTCAAATGTCCTTACTCACTGGCTTTGATCACATGCAAGACTGTCCCATAAAATAGTCTCCCTTGCCCCACGCACTCTCTAACTTCCATCTTCTATCTTGTCCCTCGTTCCCAGCTGAACTCAGAAACGTCTGCACACGGAATCTCCTTTTCTTCGCCTCTTTTGCATGGCTTAACCAATCTGTTTTCCATCTTAGTTGCCCCAAAAACCAACTTCCCTAGGATTACCAATGAATCCTGTTGCCAAATTTTACAGATATTTTTCAGTCCACATCCTACATAACCTATCTGAAGCAGCCTACAATGTTGATACCTCCCTTCCCCCCTTGAGACAGGCTTTTCCCCTTGGCTTCCATAATCCCAAACACCCCAGTTCCTTCTGCCTGTCAGGCTGCAGCCTCCCGGTATTGTTTACAGATACAATTTCCTCCATCCAACATTAAGCCAGAGGTGCTCAGGGCTCAATCTTAGGTCTTCTTCTTCTTCTCTTACTACTCCATATTCTCCCACAAGACAATCTAGTGCATGTCCATGGCTTCCATCAGCACCAAATGCAGATCACTCAGGATGTATGCTCCCAACACAACCCTCTTCTCTGAGCTCCAGGTACATATGTCCAGCTGCCCACAGGAAGTTTCTGCTCTAAGATTTAGAAGTCACCTCCATTCCTTTATCCCTCAAAATAAATGTGATTTATAGGGAGCAGAATATTAAAATTCACAAACTAATAAATATTGGCATGTTTTTATAAAGTCTGTTTGCATAAGTCTAAATTCTTACATATCTTGGGGAAATGTCCTGAATTTAGACTAAGGAGGTTATGTATACTATTGTAAAACATGGTTCTCATTCTCCCACCCCAAAACTGAATATATATTTCACACCCTAGTTCAGATTCTCTGCTTAAGTCTCTATTTTTTCCATTTACTAAGGGCAAGATGCAACATGCAGTGAAATGTTTTAACTACAGAGCTCTTTGTTCTTTATTCAACTTAAGGGTCAGGCCCAATTAGAAGAGGGTGGAGTGAAGATTTGACAAGAAATGCTGGCCTCATAAAACTTGGCTTTCCATCTTTAAATATACATTATAAAAGTCACTGCATAAACGGGCTTCAGATCAAATTAACATTTGCACTCTTCTATTGCATAACAGAAACCAGCAAACTAGTCGGCAGAGTTATAAACCTGTAACTTCAGTAAAAGACCACACACTGACTCAGATATCCAGACATAGTTATTATTTTTAGAATTGTCCTTATTAATAGGGTCAAACTGAAGAAGTAATAGAATCGGAAAAAAAACTTATCTGTGCAGATGCTAACTGCAAGCAAAAAGTGTATCCTTCTGATACCCTAAAGAAACTTTCAGTGTTTAGTGTCCTGTGGTATTTATGCAGTATATGCTGACATATTTCAGCTTTAAAAAAAAAACGAGTATATGGCCAGGTGTGACAGCTCATGCCTATAATTCCAGTACTTCAGGAAGCTGAGGTGGGAGGATAGCTTGAGACCAGGAGTTTTAGACCAGCCTGGGCAACATAACAATATCTTGTCTCTACAAAAAAAAAAAATTTAATATTAGCCTGGCATGATGGCACATGCCTGTAGTCCTAGCTACTCGGGAGGCTGAGACAGGAGAATTGCTTGAGCCCAGGAGGTCAAGGCTACAGTGAGCTGTGATAGCACCACTGCACTCCAGCATAGACAACAGAGAGAGACCCTATCTCTAAAAAAAAATAAGAATAAAATAAAAAATAAATCTGTATACATTAAGTTTCAGAAGAAAATAGTCAATAACCATTCAAACCAAATATTACTTTGACTCACTTTCTCCCCAGAGCCAGTTATTTTGTAAACCAGAAGAAGATAGGAGAACTGCATCAGGTCAGAGGCCAGTTGGCTGAGTCTCATGTTTGCACTGGCCATCCACTGTAGATATGCATCTTTGTAGAACCAAGTGAAATTCCTGAACTAACATGTTTAATGCATAAAAGGTACTAGATTTTTACAATTGAATCCGTCTCTTAACAAAAATGGAAATAGATGTACAACAGAATCCTGTTCATACTGCAAACCTTTTGTGACAAAGCTAGAATTGATAAACTGGCAAAAAGAAAAATTTAATAAATACATATTTGATATATGCAATTAAAACAAATTCTTCTTAACCAAACACCATTAACAACTATCTCTTAGTCTTCAGCTCACGTCAGAAGAAGAAAAACAACAAAGTAGTTTTTTTTTTTCCTTAACAAGTGTAACTTGGTCAATATGTGTTATTAAAGCAATTGATTTAAGTTGCATTGAGAAGAAATTCTTTTTTAATTTTATTATCTGGTCTTCTCAAGATAATGCATGAGAAAATCTTACTGAAATAGAGTTGATTTTCTAAAAAACAACTCACATCAATTGTCTTAGTGAAACATAGCAGTGTGGCTTTTTGGTTTTTTTTTTTAACTGAAAATACAGGACTCGATGTACATGACCAGATTGGCCCCAGAAGTCCTTCTGTGCAGGCCTGGATGAACCAAGCCCAAAAGTCCAATGCCACGATGTGATGTTCAGGTGAAGGTTTGGAAAAATAATCAGCACTATTTTCTTGCCCGTGAAAAGATAAAAATAAAAAGCTTCTGGAGGAATCTAAGGTTTGACTGGTAGGAAGTGGAGGGGACAGGAGGTGAATGAGATGGAACCAGAAAGACAGGAAGCGGGGAGAGAAAACGCCTCGCAGTAGGAATCACCAGGCCCACCCCAGCCCCTGCAGCAACAGAAGGACCCACATTCAGCCTTTCCCCAAGCTTCCCTTTTACTTTTTCCTTCTCTTCTTATTTTCCCTCCTTTGGTAGCAGCTGGTTTGGCTTTGTTGTCATTACACAGAAGGTCTGCATTTGTTAGTTATGAAAATAAATAATGGCCCATACATATGCAGAGATTCAAAAGGAATATAAAGACAGGCCAAGCAGTTGCCTGAGAGAAAGCCAATATAATATTGCAGGTCTCTTCTTCCGTCACCTCTTTTCCTTCAGTATTTTCTGGTGGTCACTTCAGATCAAATCTCTTTCCTGAGCTTCCTGAATGTCCACCTGCCCCCGTCCATCAAGACTTGACTCTCTCACACTCGTCAAGATGGATGTGCCCCAGACAGAACCGACGACTGTCTTCTTTGCTCGCCAGTCTGTTCCTATTCACTTCCCAGCTGAACCAAGAAATGTCTGCACGTGAAACCTGAAACATGGGCATTATTCTAGATTCAACCTTCTTCCTCACTTGACCCTCCCTCCCCACCTCCCACCACAGGCACACAGATCAAAACAAATATTTTCTAATGATTTTTCAAAGCAAAACCAATTTTGCGTTGGGCACCACCATAGTCCCTACCTTCTCCAGCCCAGATCATTACCACAGCCCACCGCGGGACCCTTTGCCTCCAGCCTTCCCCCGCCAAACCTTCCCCACAGGTTGGCCACAGTGATTTTTCCTAAAATCGCACACCATCAGGCCACTATCCTGCCTCAATGTCCTGAGGCTCCTCCAAGCTCTAAAAATGACATCTAAATGCAATGCCTTCACACAGTTTGCGAAGCTCTTAATGTTTTTCCTTGCCTTCTCTCCCCACTCTAACTCCCATCCAAGTTCCAGCCATGTCTTTCTGTTGACACATGCCATGCTTCTCACCCCCAGGACTTTGCACATGCTCTTCTTCCTCATGGAAACACACTTTTCCTCCTCTTGGCCCAACTGACTCCTACTCATCTTCGAAGTGTGCCAATCAAGATATCAATTCCTCTGTGAAATCTTATCTGCCCTTCCAGCCATGCTTAGTTTGTGTCTCATCATAGGACTTACTATGTTGGGTTTTAACTGCTTGTCTCAATGCCCAGATCAGTTTAGGCATGGCAAGGGATGGGCCATATCCATCTCGTTTATTGCTATTGATCCTGAGCCCAGCACATTCTCACACACATAGTGGAGCTCAACAAGTATCCAATATCTGAACAATACTGAGATGCTAAAGCTCCCCTCACCCCCAACTTCATCTGTGGAGCACAGGCCTCTTGAGGGGGACGATTGGGGTTCTATAAAGGAAGTAATCAGTGGGAAGGTGAGGACCCTGAACAATATGATGGCCATTCTACCTTAGGACCCCAAAACTCAAATCCGCAAGAACAAGGCTTGGTTCTAAGCAGGGGCAGTCTGCTCTTCAGCACTGGGTGGGGCCAGACATGAACATAAAGCAGATGTTCATAGATGAAGAGGGCCAGGAAGGGATCCATGAAGCCATGCATTGCCCATGAATTATCCTCACTACTCTTTCCATTTTGAGGCCTTGCCGCTTTCCTAATATGAGTGTATTTCATGATTGCCCCAAAGAAAAATCAACATATTCTAATTATTCCAAAGCTTGTTCTATATAGAAATGTTTTTCTGAATTAAAATGCCATTTTCCCCCACTATAATATGTTGGTTATGTAGATATTTTAATATGGTTCATTTTACTAAAAATGATTTGTTTTCAAAGTGTGTTTTAACTTTTTAAAATTTCTATTCCAAGATTTTACTAAACTCTACAAGATTAGCAGTTTCCTTGAATCATCTCCCCATTCACCACCATCACCAGGAAATACTTTGGCTTTAAATAAAATAGGTCTATGGTATTATTTTCCTAGAAATAAAAATCCTTATAAATGAATTATTAACAAGGCTGAAGAAAAGGCGTATCTTGATCAAAGGGTTTCTTACATATAAACTACATAAACTGTCGTGTAACTGACTGATTTTATGAGAAGCTGAAGTTCAGAGTACTCCTCTCCTGGCTTAACAGTTGAATATTAAGATACTAAAAATATTTGCTTCCATCATAGCCTACAAATTTGAAGATCAATCTGTCCCAATAATGCAATTCTATGCCTTAAGTATGTGGTGTAGTTATTTTTCCTTTATCATAACTTCCTGACTTTATGGAGTCAGAAATCGTACTTGAACGGTTCTTTCCTGCTATTCCCATCTTGAATTGATGCATTTCAAAGTGCTCCACAAACTACAACACATCTAGGGATTTAATTTGTGACTAGAAAACTTCAAAATATATCACATCTATTCTTGCTTTATAATTTTTTAAATAAATGCATTCCCTAAAGAGATATACAGTACTCTGAAAAAAAATTAAAGTCAAGGAGACTTTCATAAGGTCACATTAAAAGTCAAGTTATGTAAACTGGTAAAAGGTGTTGTCCCATTAAGGAATAAACACTTAGCATTCCTTATCAACATATACGAACATTTAGCTAACTCTTCATATTTTAAGGCTCAGAAATGAAAATGAATTCTAAAAGAAAAATGAACTCTCCAATGTTTAAACACTCACACATCAAATAAGAGCCAATTTTAGCTAATCCTGTCAAAAAGCCTCATTGGAGGAGTCTGACAAAATAATATTTTTATTTTCAAAGTCCTATTTTTTATACCTGATTGACCCATAAATGTAGCTAACATATATAAAGCTTGGCTACCTTTACAGTCTCCTTATTAAAGGCACTCATCGAATATTTACATAAAATTAACTATGGTTTATCACATTTTGAAGCATCCAGGAACTATAAATAATTTAAGCTGAGAAATAAGATGTCAAAATCTGATTTCCTTTCTACTTCTAAGCATCAATATGTTTTCCTAGAGTGTTAAATACAGCTTTAAATCTGATGTGAAGTCACAAGTTTCTATACATATTTGGCCAAAGGAAAACCTATGACATTTTAGTTTTATCAGTGAAGACTGTATTATCCTTTAGGTGTTAAGGTACAGACAACATAGTTTTGAGCTGTAACATTTGGGAAAATAGTAAGAATCTGTACGTGAATTTTCAAAGCACTGTTATATAAACCAGCAACTGCCCAGGCCTGAGTAGATGCTTCCAAGAGCCATTCCCACTCTGGCTTGTTCATTTCACACTTGTGCTCACTTCCTATCTGGGGGTAATTCCATACGCTTGTCTAGCCAAACAATCTGTCTACCAAGGAAACCGAGTCTTCTAGGTACTGAACATCACATGCCAGGAAGTGTGTTATACATTGATTGTTTCACTTAACCCCCTAGCAACTTTATGAGGAAGGAATTCTATTAATCCTATTATACAGATGCAAAATTATAATCAAAGTTTAAAAGCCTGATCTAAGCCACACAGCAAGCAAGTGGCAGATGGGTCTTGAACCAAGGTCTCCTTTCATTCCAGAAGCTGAACTCTTATGCATTCTAACAACCTTCATATATGGAAAGCCCACCTTCTCCAAAGGGCAAGCTCTTCATTCAAGAATGGTATCTACTTTCCAGATTGCAATCATGCAAGGAATCTCTGCAACTGTCTGACCACCAAGTGTTCTGCTTCCTAGGAAGCTCATGTACAGGAAAGAAAAAGTGAGGAGTTAACACAGCCAACCCAATGTTACTGTCTTCTATTTAACATATCTATGAGATAAATACTTACTAAGAGCACACCAATATTAAGTTATTTGGGCAATACTTTGACTTATATGACAAGGATGAAATGCACAGTCCAACTTCCCAGCCACAACGGTACAAGGGAACAGAAGTCTTGTCCTGCCTTACACTCTGAGAAAGACATTGACTTTCTACAGTACCTAGTATCTGTATCTACCCCAGCCCTTGACTCCTGAGTGATGCTTTGTCTTGGTAGGACCACCCACATTATCTACTGTAACCAAAGCAAAGAGGGATTATGGGAATCACAGCATAGAATTAGAAAACAGGTTCAAACAATGATATCGTTGGAACTCACTAGCAAAAAGGAAAGGAAGACTGGCAAGGAATTTGTTATAGAAAGAAGAATTCAAAATGTTTTTACACGAAAGTGGGAATGTATGATCGTCATAAAACATGAAGGATTAAAAGTATTCACAGTTATGCCAAGGAAAAAAAATCATACCAAAACACCTACTAATCATCTTTGAGTAGCAAAGTAGATGAGGCAGAGAGAAGACGTAAAGAAGTTTTCAACAGCTTTGCCAAATAGTTAGGGCGAAAGGGAGGAGGAGGAGAAAGTCAAATATTCTAATAGATTGTGCCAGGATATTTTGAAAATTGTTCATACCATTAATAAAAAAAAAGATCTGAATTGGGACAGGGGTGGCAAGAAGTCATACGGAACAATTTAAAACCTGTTGATATGAGATTTCCATCATAAACTCATAGCGACCGCCCAGCAGGCTGTTGTAAATACAGTTCTGAAGTTTGGAAGTTGTGTCAAAATGAAGTGGGAGACCATGTTCCACTTCCAACAAGTGGAAGCAATTTCACTTCCAATAATTCCGCTTTGAGGTGTAGACCCAAAATATTTGAAAGCAGAAACTCAGATAGGTATTTTTCTACCCATGTTCATAGCAACATTACTCAGTATACCCACAAGGTGGAAATCATCCAAATGTCCATCAACAGACAAATGGATAAACAAAGTATAGTCTATCCATACAGTGGAGTATTAGTCGGCCTTAAAAAGGAAGGAAACTCTGACACATGCTATAACATGAATGAATCATGAAGACATTATGCTAAGTGAAATAAGCCAAATACAAAAGGACAAATATCACATAGATGCACTTACATGGCGTACCTAGAATAGTTAAACTCACAGAGACAGAAAATAGAAGAACAGTTAGCAGGAGATGTGGGGAAGGGGAACTTGGAGTCATTGTTTAATGAGCACAGAGCTGGCCAGGCACGGTGGCTCATGCCTGTAATCCCAGCATTTTGGGAGGCTGAGGTGGGCAGGTCACCTGAGGTCAGGAGTTAGAGACCAGCCTGCCCAATATAGCAAAACCCCGTCTCTACTAAAAATACAAAAACTTAGCTGGGTGTGGTGGTGGGTGCCTGTAATCCCAGCTACTTGGGAGGCTGAGGCAGGAGAATCTCGAACCCAGGAAGCAGAGGTTGCAGTGAGCTGAGATTGCACCACTGCACTCCAGCCTGGGCGACAAGAGTGAAACTCCATCTCAAAAAATAAAATTAAATTAAAAATAAGTACAGAACTTCACTTTGAGAGGATGAAAAGTTCTGGTTGCACAAAAATGTGAATGTACTCAATGCCACTGAACCATACACTTAAAAATTATTAAAGTAGTAAATTTCATATTATGTGTATCTTATCACAATTTTATTTTTATTTTTAATATATATATTTTTAAATTTCAATAGCTTTTGGGGTACAAGTGGTTTTTGGTTTCATGGATGAATTGTATAGTTTACCACAATTTTTTAAAATGAAGTTGAAGACTGGGTGTGGAGGCCTGTTTTCCCGGCACTTTGGGAGGCTGAGTCGAGGGGATCACTTGAATCCAGGAGTTTGAGACCAGCCTGGGCAACATAGCAAGACCCCAGCTCTACAAAAGTTTTTAAATTAGCCAAGTGTGGTAGTGTGGGCCTGTCATCCCAGTTACTCAGGAGGCTGAGGTGGGAGGATCACTTGATCCTAGGAGGTCGAGGTTGCCCTGAGCTGTGGTTGTGCCACTGCACTTCAGCCTGGGGGACAGAGTGAGACCCTGTCTTAAAAAAAAAAAAAAAAAGAAAAAGAAGAAGAAGAAGAAGAAGAAGAAGAAGAAGAAGAAGAAGAAGAAGAAGAAGAAGAAGAAGAAGAAGCTGAAGGTGTAGGAAGCATCTACACGGGGCGGGTCAAGAATAGGAATAAAGTTGGCCTGTTCAGATTCCTTTCTGTGCACCATGCACTGGGCCAAGGACTGTGTAGCAGCAGAACCCACATGCTTCCCATGGACCAGGCGCTGGGCTAGGTGAACTCAGCATTTTGCCTCATCTAATCATCACAAGCAATGAGTTAGATTACCCTAGTTCCCATGTTACAGAAGCAGAAACTGAGACTCCAAGAAGTTGACTCACTTGTTCAAGTTCTCTTGGCTAGCAGATGTCAAAGCCATGATTAAATCCAGGTCTGTCTCATTCACAAGTCTTTCAGGAGTACCATGGTAGGGTTGGTGAAATAAAAATAACTTGATGATGACTGAACAAGAACACCTAAATATTAAGTTATATTTTAAACTATAATAAAAATATTATTCCCTGATGGAATTACTGTATGGTATCATTGGGAGGGCATTTCAGAAGCAGTAATAAAACTATTTCCAGAACCCATGATTCCTAATACTTCCATAGTTATATCTCCCAAAATATGAAAGAGTAACCACATAAAAAGTATTCATCAGTAGATTATGACATATGCAAATCTTTCTGGAAAACCTTTCCACATACTCCAGAATAAAATAAAGAAAAAAAGAAAAAGTAGAAAGCAAAGTATTAAGGAAATAAATAAGAAATTTATATTCTGTGACAGAACAACTGCCCTATTATGTTTGGAAATAAATTTTGACTCATATATTAAAGTGAATATCTCCAATTTACAGCCAATGCAATGAGCCAAAGAAGATGAAATAGGATTTGGCTGTCTCAGTGAACACATTCCTAAAAATCCAGTGAGGACATTCAATGTGCCATGATTTGAACTATTTCACAACCACATCTGTACACAATGGCATGCAAATAAAAATGGCATGCCTTAATAATGCATCCCAAATTATATTTTTACAGCTAGTCAGTTCTAGTTAATCTTGTCAGTGACAACCACCACCTCCAAGAGACATCTTACTTTTATTATTTAAGAGGAACAAAAATATATTACTTGCATCTAACTAAATTTTCAAAGAAAAAAAAATTTTTAGAAAGGAATTCTAGGAAAGAAAACTGTCCTGGAAAGTTTCTTTTTCTAAATAACACAAAGTGAAGAGGAAAGCCTCTATCTATTTGCCCTCACAAACCCCAGTCTGTTGAAATTTTGGCCAGGGCAGTGACGTGATCCCATTTTTGTCCAGCCTCTAACTTACCATCTGCAAAACCACAATTGTTTTAAGCACCTGGCAAAGGATCAAACCAACAGCTGCAATAAAGGAAAACATAATGAAATCAGTGACCACCATCTCATTGTAATACCTCAGGGACAATGAACTGCTTTCAGTAATGCTTCTCAGGGCTCAACAAATAAGCAAGTGCTATTCTACAGCCCAGAAAAGGACTTTCTGAAATTGTTCCTTCTGGGACAACAGATAACCATCAAAGAGGAGAGAACTGTGATGATTGGTGTGATTACTTCAATGCCATGCAGCATTCAGCTCACCTGTAGACCCCTCTCCTTCACTCTGTTCAATTATTTCCAGAGAATTATCCAAGCTTTCCTCCCACTTGCACTCATTTGAAATCTAAACTCTGGTGTCCAAAGTAGTAGAAACAATTTCAAAACTGTTTTGTCCTAAGCTGAAGAAGCAAGGAAGAGAAAATGATCTCGCAATCAGAGCAAGAGGGTAAAACTCAGAAACCCTGAACAGGACTGTGCTTACTGCCCTGCCTTCCCAGACTCATAAATAAGTCCATTTTCCATCTTCCAGTTTCCGGGCCATTTTGGTGCTTTGGGAGAAAATAGAAAAGATGGTTCACTAAGCTCTTGTGTGGGGGTGGAATATGCATGTCTCTCAAGCTGTCACACCTGTACACTTTTGACCCTCTAAGTGCTTAATAAGGGGTTTCACTCATCTTCAGGAGTCCCCCCAAATTAACTTCCTAGGAGAAGTTCCTCCCAGGTATCCTGATAAGAGTAATGAAAATAAATTGTTCTATTGAAAAGACACATGCACCCATATGGTCATCAGAACACTACTCAAAATAGCAAAGACATGGAATCAACCCAATTGCCCATCAGTTATCCTAGATAAAGAACATATGGTATATCTACACCATGGAATACTACACAGCCATAAAAAAGAATGAAATCATGTCATTTGCAGCAAGGTGGATGCAGCTGGAGGTCTAGCTAAGCAAACTAACATAGAAACAGAAAACCAAATACCACGTGTTCTCACTTATAAGTGGGAGCTAAATATTTGGTACACATGAACATAAAGACAGAAACAATAGACACTGGTGATGACTAGAGGTGGGAAGGAGGAAGGGGGGCAAGGACTGAAAAACTATCTATTGGGGCCAGGCACAGTGGCTGACGCCTGTAACCCCACCACTTTGGGAGGCCGAGGTGGGTGGATCACTTGAGGTCAGGAGTTCAAAACCAGCCTGGCCAATATGGTAAAACCCCATCTCTACTAAAAATACAAAAATTAGCCGGGCATGGTGGTGTGCGCCTGTAGTCCCAGCTACTTGGGAGGCTGAGGCAGGAGAATCGCTGGAATCCAGGGGGCGGAGGTTGCATTGAGCCGAGATCAAGCCACTGCACTCTAGCCTGGGTGACAGAGCGAGACTCCATCTCAAAAAAAAAAAAAAACAAAAAACAAAACAAAAACAAACAAACAAACAAAAACTATCTATTGGGTACTATGCTCATTACCTGAGTGACAGATTCATCCAAATTCCAAACCTCAGCATCACTCAATATACCTTTGTAACAAACCTGCATATGTACCCCTGATTTTTAAAATACAAGTTGAAAAATAAATAAAATGCAAAACTAAAAAAGGAGTAATGAATAAACACTTGGGTGCTTCTGAATCAATGTCAAAGGGTTCCTGTAGCACAAGATTAACACGAGTTCAGTCATCCCTGTTTTTAAGATTGGTTTAAGACCACTTCAGAAATAAGAAAACAAACTAAAAGCCTATCAGATCTAGAAATAACTACTAGTTGTAGGTCCTTGAGGAATCGCCACACTGTCTTCCACAATGGTTGAACTAATTTCCACTCCCACCAACAGTGTAAAAGCGTTTCTATTTCTCCACAACCTATCTAGCACCTGCTGTTTCCTGACTTTTTAATGACTGCCATTCTAACTGGTGTGAGATAGTATGTCATTGTGGTTTTGATTTGCATTTCTCTTAACCAGTGATGATGAGCTTTTTTTCATATGCTTGTTGGCAGCATATTTATGTTGTTGGCAGCATAAATGTCTCCTTTTGAGAACTGTCTGTTCATATCCTTCACCCACTTTTTGATGGGATTGTTTCTTTGTTTTGCGTGTGTGTGTGTGTGTGTGTGTGTGTGTGTGTAAATTTGTTTAAGTTCCTTCTACATTCTGGATATTAGCCCTTTGTTAGATGTATAGATTGCAAAAATTGTCTCCCATTCTGTAGGTTGCCTGTTCACTCTGATGATAGTTTCTTTTGCTATGCAGAAGCTCTTTTTAATTAGATCCCATTTGTCAATTATAGCTTTTGTTGCCATTGCTTTTGGTGTTTCAGTCATGAACTCTTTGCCCATGCCTATGTCCTGAATTGTATTGCCTAGGTTTTCTTCTAGGGTTTTTATGGTTTTAGGTCTTACATTTAAGTCTTCAATCCATCTTGAATTAATTTTCTTATAAGGTGTAAGGAAGGGGTCCAGTTTCAGTTTTCTGCATATGGCTAGTCAGTTTTCCCAACACCATTTATTAAATAGGGAATTCTTTCCCCATTGCTTGTTTTGTCAGGTTTATCAAACATCAGAGGGTTGTAGATGTGTGGCATTATTTCTGAGGCCTCTGTTCTGTTCCAGTGATCTAGATATCTGTTTTGGCACCAGTACCATGCTGTTTTGGTTACTGTAGCCTTGTAGTATTTGACCCAGCCATCCCATTACTGGGTATATACCCAAAGGATTATAAATGATTCTACTCTAAAAACACATGCACATGTATGTTTATTGCAGCACTATTCACAATAGCAAAGACTTGGAACCAACCCAAATGCCCATCAATGATAGACTGGATAAAGAAAATGTGGCACATATACACCATGGAATACTAAGCAGCCATAAAAAAGGACGCAATCATATCCTTTATAGGGACATGGACGAAGCTGGAAACCATCATTCTCAGCAAACTAACACAGGAACAGAAAACCAAACACCACATGTTCTCACTCATAAGTGTGAGTTGAACAATGAGAACACATGGACACAGGGAGGGGAACATCACACACTGGGACCTGTCAGGGGGTGGGGGGCTAGGGGAGGGATAGCATTAGAAGAAATACCTAATTTAGATGACAGGTTGATGGGTGCAGCAACCCACCATGGCACTTGTATACCTATGTAACAAACCTTCACGTTCTGCACATGTATCCCCAAACTCAAAGTATAATAAGCAAAAAAAAGAAATAACTACTAGTCTACTTTCTTAGCTTAAATAACAATTTCTCCTAACAAATAAAAATAAATGCATGGATAAAACCTTTACAGGATGGTTGTTTAATAGAACAAATACAATCTATGCATAAGAAGAAATGTTCTATATTTATTTGCATGGTAAATTTAACTCAAACTAGCATAGATAATCTGGTGCATTTAATAGTTCTTATGGTTGGGCACAGCTTCTTCATTATTTGCTGCTTTGGCTCTGCACTCAGACAAAGAACTGTGTGAATATTAGACATTCAGTAAACAAAAACAGCAGTGGTTTTAACGTCTACACCACCTGGGCACCCACACAGCTCAAGTCGCAGTGGTCATACTGTGATGGCAGGAGAGTTATCTCAGATAGGATGCGTCCCACATCAGAAAGCAGAGTTCTCATTTCTCAAGGGTGTTTGGCTTCTCAAGCTGCATTCCATCCACATCCCATTCTAGCTGATGAGAAAAGAGAGCCCGGAAAAATCTAGCATCTCCGTTTCCTCCCCTCTCCAGAGCTAGCCTCAGGAAAGAAAACAATCCAGCTGTGCGGCCTAAACATGCTACTTAATGTCCACAGGCCACACCCAGGTCCTCACTGGTGAAAGGAAAGAGATGTATCTGTTGTTTGTTAGTGCCCATTCAGTTCTAAACTTCAGTTATTCTCTTTTCTCACTCACCTGAGGTCTTTGTCTCCTTGTCGTCTGGCTTCTTGATGTCCCAGATTGGTGATCTTTTTACTGCTTTCAAAGAGTTTACCTAAATGTTGTAGCAGCTGCACTAAGTTGCAGGAATATGGGCCTGTTTAGGGAATGTTAGCGTTTGAGTCCCAAGCTCCATGTGATCCTGGGTGAAGCCCAGGTTACCCTTCTGGGATTCTTGATATGTCCATTGATGACTGCTATACAACCCAGTGAAACAATATATGCAAACCCTTTGTCAACTGCAAAACTTTGCGCCAATAAAAGGTATTATTACTCCATACTATGGACTAATATACAGCCATTAAAAATGAATGAGTGAGACCAATATGTACTTATATGGAAAGATCTCCAATACACATTATTCGATGAGAAAAGCTAGGCACAGAATAATGTGTAGAGCATAAGGCAATGCATGTTAACAAAATATCTATGTGTGGGGGGTGTGTGTGTGTACATATGTAATTTTCAGAAGAAATTGTTAATAGTGTTTACCTATTGAGAAAGGGACTATAGTTTTTTAAATATTTTTTATTATACTTTAAGTTCTAGGGTACATGTGCACAATGTGCAGGTTTGTTACATATGTATACATGTGCCATGTTGGTGTGCTGTACCCATTAACTCGTCATTTACATTAGGTATATCTCCTAATGCTATCCCTCCCTCCTCCCCCCACCCCACAACAGGCCCCAGTGTGTGATGTTCCCCTTCCTGTGTCCATGTGTTCTCATTGTTCAGTTCCCACCTATGAGTGAGAACATGCAGTGTTTGGTTTTTTGTCCTTGTGATAGTTTGCTGAGAATGATGGTTTCCAGTTTCATCCATGTCCCTACAAAGGACATGAACTCATCATTTTTTATGGCTGCATAGTATTCCATGGTGTATATGTGCCACATTTTCTTAATCCAGTCTATCATTGTTGGACATTTGGGTTGGTTCCAAGTCTTTGCTATTGTGAATAGTGCCGCAATAAACATACGTGTGCATGTGTCTTTATAGCAGCATGATTTATAATCCTTTGGGTATACACCCAGTAATGAGATGGCTGGGTCAAATGGTATTTCTAGTTCTAGATCCCTGAGGAATCACCACACTGTCTTCCACAATGGTTGAACTAGTTTACAGTGCCACCAACAGTGTAAAAGTGTTCCTATTTCTCCACATCCTCTCCAGCACCTGTTGTTTCTTGACTTTTTAATGACCGTCATTCTAACTGGTGTGAGATGGTATCTCATTGTGGTTTTGATTTGCATTTCTCTGATGGCCAGTGATGATGAGCATTTTTTCATGTGTCTGTTGGCTGCATAAATGTCTTCTTTTGAGAAGTGTCTGTTCATATCCTTTGCCCACTTGTTGATGGGGTTGCTTTTCTCTTATAAATTTGTTTGAGTTCATTGTAGATTCTGGATATTAGCCCTTTGTCAGATGAGTAGATTGCAAAAATTCTCCCCCATTCTGTAGGTTGCCTGTTCACTCTGATAGTAGTTTCTTTTGCTGTGTTTTCAGTCTTCAGATACCCCAGCAAAGAACAGAAGCTCTTTAGTTTAATTAGATCCCATTTGTCAATTTTGGCTTTTGTTGCCATTGCTTTTAGTGTTTTGGACATGAAGTCCTTGCCCATGCCTATGTCCTGAATGGTATTGCCTAGGTTTTCTTCTAGGGTTTTTATGGTTTTAGTTCTAACATTTAAGTCTTTAATCCATCTTGAATTGATTTTTGTATAAGGTGTAAGGAAGGGATCCAGTTTCAGCTTTCTACATATGGCTAGCCAGTTTTCCCAGCACTATTTATTAAATAGGGAATCCTTTCCCCATTTCTTGTTTTTATCATGTTTGTGGTATTATTTCTGAGGGCTCTGTTCTGTTCCATTGGTCTATATCTCTGTTTTCTACCAGTACCATCCTATTCAGCATAGTGTTGGAAGTTCTGGCCAGGGCAATCAGGCAGGAGAAGGAAATAAAGGGTATTCAATTGGGAAAAGAGGAAGTCAAATTGTCCCTGTTTGCAGATGACATGATTGTATATCTAAAAAACCCCATCATTTCAGCCCAAAATCTCCTTAAGCTGATAAGCAACTTCAGCAAAGTCTCAGGATACAAAATCAATGTGCAAAAATCACAAGCATTCTTGTACACCAATCACAGACAAACACAGAGCCAAATCATGAGTGGACTCCCATTCACAATTGCTTCAAAGAGAATAAAATACCTAGGGATCCAACTTACAAGGGACGTGAAGGACCTCTTCAAGGAGAACTACAAACCACTGCTCAATGAAATAAAAGAGGATACAAACAAATGGAAGAACATTTCATGCTCATGGGTTGGAAGAATCAATATCGTGAAAATGGCCATACTGCCCAAGGTAATTTATAGATTCAGTGCCATCCCCATCAAGCTACCAATGACTTTCGTCACAGAATTTTAAAGTTCATATGGAACCAAAAAAGAGCCCGCATTGCCAAGTCAATCCTAAGCCAAAAGAACAAAGCTGGAGGCATCACGCTACCTGACTTCAAACGATACTACAAGGGACTGTAGATTTTTGAATGAGACCAGAGAAAGACTTTAACCTTTCATCATGTACAATGTTGTACTGCTTAACATTTAACCTTGTGTATTCATTTGCTGTTTTTTTTAATAATCCATAAAGAAGAACTGTATACTTTAAAAATTTCAAGCCAACACCAGCCCGGCATCTACAACCTTCTTTTCTTTTCTCGTTCTGCTACCATCCCATCCTGTGGTTATTTCCCTACAACTCACAGACTAAGCAATGAACTTCACCACTAGAACCTTGTTAAGCAAGAGAAAACTACAAGTTCTTTCACACAGAATAAGAAAAACACTAAGTGTGAGCTGTGTTTTCAGTCTTCAGATACCCCAGCAAAGAACAAGCAGCAGGTACCCAAACTGCAGGTGAACACTGCAGTCTGTTTCTGGTCTGATAGTCACAAATGTATTTGTGACTCTCCTCCCCAAGCTGGGCCAATTGCCGTTGGCTTTCAGCTCACCCAAACCTTTAGTCCTACAGGGCCTTGGTCTCCTCTCCAAATAAAAGAATAGAATTGTCCTTAACCGTCATTCTACACCTGGTAGGATATAAGGAGACACACAGGAGCATCCTAGTGTCTATCCATTGCATGGTAACAGCCCCATTTCCCCTTGGCAATCAGGACTAACCCCAGCCAACTCTGTGGCCCCCATCTGTTGCCTGTTAACCTAGTGGGATGAGGAGCCAGCTATGATCAGGTGACACTCCTCACTTCCAACGGCCTTTCTGGAAGTCCTCCTTTCCCTTGGAGAAGGCAACAGAACACAATGGTTAAGAGTCAGGCTTTGCAGTCCTACTAGTCAGATTCAACACTGGTTTTGTTTCTTACATACCTTGGTTTCCTCGTTTGAAAAGTGAGATTAATTACAATGCTGACTGCTTCAAATTTTATGGAGGATTAAATGAGATGATGCATCCAGGATACGTAACATAGAGCCTGGAGGAAGGCAAGTATTCATTACACATTAACCATTATTGTTAGATACTAAATCTCCAAACCAACAAAGCTCAAATTTGTAAGGACAGAATCTAAACCACAATACCCTCAAACCAGTTTATAATAACATCATCTTCTCAGTAAACAATCCATTTTTACCCTTAAGTAATTTTCTTCACATCATATAACTTGTTATGCTACATTTATGCAGTCCATTGTAAATCATGCAAAACACTTGGTCCTATGCAAAAAATCCACTCCAGTCAGCATAAGGCTAATTGTCAGGGCTGAAAACTATTCTAATGCTGGAAAAAGCAGGCAAAAAAAAAAAAAAAATGTAAGAATAAGAGCCATTTACTCAAGCCTCTGAACAAGATACATTCAAACACCTTTTTAAACAACCAAGAATTACAGTCTAAACTGTCCAGGAATGTGGGGAAGTCATAACATGCCTCTTCCTGAGACTCTAACCCAGATTAACAACTCACTTCTGGGCTTTACAGTGAACATGGCCGCCTCTGCTGCCCAGGAAGTTAAAGGACAGTGCTCATCTACAGTTTGAAGTGAGCCCAAAACAATTAAGCCCATCTGCGGAACAGAAAAGTACCCTGATTCCTGATTCATGCTACCTGAATTGTCCTCATTGCTTACAAATGAGAACAGGGAAGAGGAACTATATTTTATTTAACAGAATATATTTCAAGAAGTGTTCAGTTTGATATAATTACCTTTTTGCAATCTATTCTCATTCTACTGATTAATAATTTGGTGCCATTCCAAACTCCATTTTCAAGTAGCAATTATAAAGGTTATTACGAAATTTAGCTTTTTAAAATTTACTACAAAATGCTCGGCTTGTTCGGAAGCAGGGCCCCATGCTTCGAGAGTGTTCTCATGGAAAGAGACATAGCAGGCTGAATGGACGATGCAGACTTACCCAGCCATAAGAGAAAGGATATTTTAATAATTTATACATCCAACCAAATTTAATTTAAAGTTATTTACCTTTAATTCCACACTGTGAAAATTAAATACTATCTTTGTTATTTTTTAAAGTATATTTTAAGTCAGGGAAGGCCAGTTAAAAACACAAAAAAGGGCAATGTAGCAATCAAAGATAATACAGAAAATTCATTCGAGGAATTTTCTAAGTCTCCCTACAGCTAAGAAACTGTATATTTGAGCCCAAGGATACGTGACCTCTGCTATCTAAAGCTTGGTGTTCATAAGGTTTAAAAAAAAAAAAGAACAAAGCTTAGGTAAGAGGTAGAAATCCACAGGGAAGTTTTTAAATGTTCTGATCTCTTCTTTTGATTTTATAGCACAAATGGTAACACATCACATAACTGGCTATGCTATATTTATACAGTCAATTGTAAATCATGCAAAACACTTGGCCCTATTTTCAGGTGCTGGCTATGAGAAAGAAATGTGTGTCTAAGAAGTAAGGGGCATGTTTCTTTCTGTGTCCAGCTTGTTTCACTTAACATAATGTCATCCAGATTCATCCGTGTTGCGAATGGCAGGATCTCCTTTTTGAAAGCTGAATAATATCCCATTGTCTACGTGTGCATGTATATACATATGTACATGTGTGTATGTGTGTGTGCTTGTATATACACACATATATATCACACAGTTATATATACATATATCACTCTATATCACACACACTATATATCTATATCACACAATTTCAGGCATGAAAATAGTGGAGAAAATGGAGAGATATTGGTCAAGGGGTACAAAGTTGCAGTTATGTGGCATGAACAAGTCTAGAAATCTAATGTACAACATGATGACCATGTTTAACGATACTGTATTATACACTGGAAATTTGCTAAGAGAGATTTCAGGTTCTCTCACTCCATGCCCCCCAAAATTGATAACTACGTGAGGAGATTGATGTTAATTAGCTTGACTGCAGTAATCATTTCATTATGTATATGTATATCAAAACATCTTGTACACCTTAAATATATACAATTTTATTTTTAAAATAATTAAAAATAATAAAGAGAAAAGTAAAGAAAGAAGAGGTAAAAGTGGATTTAGAAGTACAATAATTAAATGTTAAATTATTTTCTCTGCTTAGTCTCAGAGCAGAAAGATATCTATAGGGAATGGGATACAGCCAACAGGAGGTAATGATGCCAATGATTCTTTACAGAGCACCTACTGTAGGTTAAGCATGAACTCTAATCACTACATCTATCCAGCAAGGTAGGAACCAGGGTGCCATTCACAATTGAGGAAATGGAAGTTCAGAGACATAAAACATAGTAGACATCAACGTCGGGGAGGGAGGTAGTGATTGGCTCACAATGATTTCACAGGGGGAGCCCCAGGGATCACCTCTGTACATGTTACCGCCTCCTGAGAACAGCTAGTTGGCCCAGAGGTGTGTCCCAAAGCTGGGCCAAGCAGGGTCCTTCTCTAATATTTGCTAACTGGAAGAATGCCACAGGAAGTCAACCCTGGCAGCTGTTGCCAACTCTGCTTCCCACCTTAGGGAAAATGCATACTTGCAGACAGAGGACGCGAAGCTGACACACAGAGAAGAGTGGTGGTAAGGCTAAGGTCCTCACAGGGTCTGAGTCCCTGGGTCTGTGATCACTGAGGTCTGGCTGCACCCCGCCGTGTTTGCAGTTAGCCAAGACACGCAAGTAAACTTTCCACTGATATCCATTCCTTTTCTTTTACCCCTACCTCTACCCAAAGCTAGTTTGAATTGGATTTTGCTCACTCAAAACTAAAAGCCTTAACTAATACGTGAAATAATTTTTCTAAGACTAAACAGATAAATCGTAACTATTTTTCTATAGTGATACAATAATTTGTATAAAAATTTGATCTATAATTTGTAAAGCAAGTTCTCATGTAATAACCATTTTCATCAGCTACATTTTACAAATTGTGACAAAATATGATCTGGATTAAAAATTCAAAAATACATTGAAAGTAAAGAATAGGCATGCTATCTTGCATATAAGACATGAAAGTTGAAAAAAATGGGTGAAAGAAAGGAAAAAGGAAAAGTTAATGAACATGAAGTCCTGTTTTTCTGACCCTTCCATATCTACTGCCATGTTGGCAGGTACAAAGCAGATAGTCGCACAGTGACTACTCCTGTAGTTTTTCTTGAAGAATGCTACTGTAACCTTACCCATAACCTTACTGTAACTTTTAATAACAGTTCACCCCACTTAACTGGTAACTGAAACAAAGCCAATTATAAAGAAGGGAACAGCCTCTACTAAATCTTACAGAAGTAAATCGGTCTCCTCTGTTATTTCTTGATAAATGATTCAGTCTTTAATTTCTACTCTTTTCATTTCAAATATACTATTAAGTATTTAAATAACTTCATACTGCTCACTCTAAATCACAGTGATCCCTAATCCAGGTACAGTTCTAAGCAAAAGAGGAGTCCTAAACAAGATTGCACCAGACCAATAACGATTGCTGTCTTGTTTCTAATTAAACAAAGCTAAACTCCTTAGGGGAAAAAAAATGAAGCAATGGAAAGTACTATTTTAATTCACAGATAAAATGCTTAAAAAACACACACACACACACACACAGGAAAGGATCCAAAGGCGGGATAATGGGTCAGGACACATTCAAACAATCAAAGTGAGGGTCAGGCACTGTTTCCAGGCTGATGAGTCAGTGTATCTAGTCTATGTATGTAGCATGCTCTTCACATGTGAGTAGACCTCATGGCCAGTATATGTGCAACTGCAATCAGTGACCAATCACAACCCAAAAAGGCTAGCTCTTCCTCTCTGGAATATATAGCTAGGGTTAATAATCACTGGCTGCATGACTGAAATATTTCACCCTTGCTGGTCAGGCCAGCAACTGTAAAGACCTAGATTCCTGGTGGTACTCTATTATCAACACAGGCTTTCCTCTGCTATGATTTCTCAATGACCCAAAGGAATACTATTCTATTGGCCTCAGCTACCTGATGTCCACCTGACACAATTTCTCTTGGGCTCATGGGTAATGAATGAAAGCTGAACTTCAGTGCAAATTTGACCTCTTGCAAACAGACAGTCCAAATTATTTGCAAATAAAGTGTAAAGATTTGGTAAATACAGAATAATCTTTCTGTACTGAGGGAAGAGTAAAAAAAAGTTAGTATATAATTAATCAATTGCAGCATGGATTTTTTAATGAAGTTTTTATTACATAAGTAAAAGAAGTTTACTATGGAAAAATAAAAATACAGATGTGCAAAAAGAACAAAATTTATCCATAATCCTATCATTCAGAGGTAGTCACTGTTAATATTTTGTAGTACATATTTCAAAAGTCTATACCCATTGCAACTGGATGTGGTGGCTCACATCTGTAATCCCAGCACTTTGGGAGACTGAGGCAGGCAGATCACTTGAGGTCAGGAGTTCAAGACTAGCCTGGCTAACATGGTCAAACCCTGCCTCTACTAAAACTACAAAAATTAGCCAGGCATGGTGGCAGGCGCCCGCAATCCCAACTACTAGGGAGGCTGAAGCAGGAGAATCGCTTGAACCCGGGAGGCAGAGGTTGCGATGAGCCAAGTTTGTACCACTGCACTCCAGCCTGGGCAACAGAGTGAGACTTGGTCTCAAATTTAAAAAAAGAAAAAAAAGTACATACACATTGGTGTGTACGTGTGTGTGTGTGTGTGTGTGTGTTGACGAATATATATACAGTGGCCCCTCAGGATCTGTGGGGGATTTGTTCCAAGACTTCCCAGATACCAAAATCCATAGATGATCAAGTTCCTTATATAAAATGGCATAATATTTGCATATAACCTACGCACATCCTCCCATATAGTTTAAAACATCTCTAGATTACTTATAATACCTAATACAATGTACATTCTCTGTAAATAATTGTTATATTGCTTAGGGAATAATGACAAGGAAAATCTCTGTACACTACCATCCGTTTTTTTCCAAATATTTTTGATTTGCAATCAGTTGAATCCATGGATGTTGAACCCACAAACATGGAGGGTGGACTGTACTTATGTATGGACTTATGTACGTGTGCAGCCATATATGAATACACACGCACACACAAAGTGTTTACAAGAAACTCTTGAATCAAACTTTTTATCTTGCCTTATATTCAGAAACAAAGTAGCCAAAAAAGCATTTTATAAGCAATAAATGTTACCCAGAGCCCTTCATAGTAGGGCAAAAATGTATCTTCAATCAGGAAGTTTGACACTGATGCCCTTACTTGGTCCAGTAAGGAGATGTGGGAACAAAATCAGAAAAAAAGAAGGGTACTTCATCCCCAAAGTTAAGCTAGCACACACCTTGCTCTTCCAGCTCCTCCCCAGGATTTACAGAAAGTCAGGAGAAATGCAGTCAGAACAGGTGGCAGAGTGAAAGAAGCCCATTTCTGGGACCTAGATTCATATTTTGCTATTATCTCATGTGTTTACACCAAGTGCATCAATAGTACCAACCTTAAGAAAAAGTATTATATAGGGAGAAAGAAGGCGAGAGGAACTGAAATCTTAAACACGTTGTATATAATTGATAAAAGCTGGCCAAAGCATTTTCTTCCTTCTCTGAGATCAGTTTTACTGCCACAATTTTAAAAATTCAAGAGTGTATCTAAGTTTATCATCTACTAATTGTTCATGTTGTGGAAAAGTTTATGTCAACTCTTAGAAGCAAAAGTCTCTAGCCATTTTTAAAAACATCCTTTCATAAATATCTCATAGAAGTAAAGCCAGAGGAAGAAAATCAAGAAAGTTGCAAACGTAAAAATTATGGCATATAAGCTAAGTCTACATTAATACATTGTATTTATTAATTGTTTTTCCCTTCATATCCCTTCATATCATAATAAAAAATATCAAATACACTTACCTCCATAATAGCTACATTATCTATAGCTACATTATCTATAGCTACATTATCTATTGCTCCTTAAGAGCATCTTTAGATTTTATTAATATCACTCCCATGTCAAACTTCAAAAGTAAGTTAAAATAGTACATCATTCACATCCTAGAAACAAAATATTATTCAATCTCTGGATACAAACTAGATTTACTGCTAATGATGGTGAAACAGATACATATAAGAAATATGTTTGAATATATTACAAAGTTTTTTTTAAACCCACACTATTCTATTAGGTTGGTGCAAAAGTAATTGCAATTTTGCCATAAAAATACACAGTTATCACACATGCAGAATTGAGCGTGCAATGACTAACGACAAATCACAGGCCACTTAAAATTAAGTAGAACTCTCTTCATGGTTCTGTGGAAAGGTATCTATTTAAACACCACCTCCTCCATAAAGTCTTCAAGTTTAATCCAGAGCATTCTGTTTTCTCTTGCCTCTGAACTCATACCATTTTTTTCTGAAATACGCCTTTTTCCCATTATGCTGCTTTGAGGCATCACTTATAGTGCTGAATTTAACTCTTCTATTGTTTAATGTGCATTATCACAACTTTTCACCTTGTATATGAGCAGAACCCTTAGTTGGATTTCAGGGTCTATGGATGATATATCTTTGCATTTCTCCTAGAGCTAAAATAAAATAGTCATTCAATACATATCTGTTACATTTTATTTTAAATTTAAGTCTCTGAGCTCAACAAGTTAACCCTCTCTAGGGAAGAGAATGTGAAGAACTTCAACAGGGAGGTCTCTAGGTGTGTACAGAGTACAAATGTGCTATGAAGAGTGAAACAGGGAGAAATGAAAAATGAAGTGAAGAGGGCAAAAATGGGGCTGGCCTGCAGGCACTTGTAGAATAGGAGGAGTAATCAGCGTGCTAGCAATCAGAAAACAAACAAAATAAAATAAAGAGAAAAACCATCTCCATGGTGATTATAATATACCATCATGGCTTAACTGGTTAATGGTGGTGGCAAAATATACTTTTAAATTATTTTAAAACGAGCCAGGCACAGTGGCTCATGCCTGTAATCCCAGCACTTTGGGAGGCCAAGGCGGGAGGACCACTTGAGGTCAGGAGTTCGAGACTAGTGTGGCCAACACAGTGAAACCCCGTCTCCACTAAAAATACAAAAATTAGTTGGGTGTGGTGTCCCATGCCTGTGGTCCCAGCTACTCTGGAGGCTGAGGCAGGAGAATCACTTGAACCTGGGAGGCAGAGGTTGCAATGAGCCAAGATCACACCACTGCACTCCAGCCTGGGCAACAGAGAAAGACTGCATCTCTAAATAAATAAATAAGTAAATATCATTTTAAAATGAAATCCCTTATTAGTAACTCTGAGGTGTCAAAAGCATAAAATAATTAGGAATTTATACTATTTTATGGACTATAATTTATCTTTTATGATGTATAAGGAAAAATATTGTGCACAGCCCTTAATGAAATGTCCTTAAGTGATGCAGCCATTCTTTTAAATCATTGCACTTAATACAAAAGTTCATATTTATAAACATAATCTAGCTACCCACCCTTGGGTGCTAATTTAGAAATTCTCTACTCATTCATTCTGTACTTCCTAATACATGATTTTGAAACTGCCACACTAATCAGAGAAAGATGATGCTTATTTGGATAAAATTGAAAATCCACATACTCTTTCCCAAGGAAAACAGAGAGAACGAGTGCTTATTACCGAAATAAATTGTAATTTAATAATTAAGTTGTTTTGTCTTTGGTTCCTTCATTTCTTAGCAACTGAAAAACTGAAATGTCTTTTTATTTCCGCTAAAAAATAGAAATATGAGGAAAATAATAGGAGTGCTTTCCCCACTATATTCTTTTCTCAGGTAAGGCATATCTTTTGCTTAAAGAAAAATCAAATCTGCTCTCTAACTCACACGTAAGTGGAAAATTAACAGAGTAGCCAGAACAAGTTTTACAAAGTAAATGGTAGACTTATGAAATAGATTTTTCTTAGATGTTGTTATTTTTCAGCCAAATAGCCAGGCAAACAGGTTACAAGATAACCTATATAGTGCTGAAATAGTGTAGTATATAGCTTAAAATTAGCAACCTACGTCTAAAATACTCATTTCTCCGAATGAGTATCAGAGATACAGGCCATTCTCTTTAAAAGGATATAAAGCTACTGACAACAGGCTGGGCACGGTGGCTCACGCTTGTAATCCCAGCACTTTGGGAGGCCGAGGCGGACGGATCATGAGGTCAGGAGATCGAGACCACGGTGAAACCGCGTCTCTACTAAAAATACAAAAAAAATTAGCCAGGCCTGGTGGCGGGCGCCTGTAGTCCCAGTTACTCGGAGAGGCTGAGGCAGGAGAATGGCGTGAACCCGGGAGGCGCAGCTTGCAGTGAGCCGAGATTGCGCCACTGCACCCCAGCCTGGGCGACAGAGCGAGACTCCGTCTCAAAAAAATAAGAAAAAAAAAAAGCTACTGACAACAGTTCTCTATGAAGAAGAGAGAAATTTGGTGGAATTAGGCCACGAACCACCGTTGTAAGAACAGTGTCAGCACATAATTTTGAGGACTAGTTGATGCCTTTTGAAAATGTGCCCATTAAAACCTATCTATAATTTTTATGGGAAATTATTGCCACTGATAAACGAAGCTTTCTAATGGAATTGTTGATGAGCTTAACAACCACATGTGGGCACAAACTCTACTACTTTAATGGAAATAGTCAATGGCATGACCAGGACAGAACCACTTAGTAGGGAAATTGGAAATTTAATTTTGATCAGATGAACAAAAAATGAAGAAGAATGCTTGAAGTGGTAGCAGAAAAAACACCAGCGATTAAAAACATTTGGAACCTTTGCTTACCCTTCAAAGGCATTTGTTGCCATGGTTTTTCAAGACCTCTGAAAGCTTCAGCTATGTCCACAAAAGCTGCCAAGAAATAGGGGTTCTATACTGATTTTATTTGTCAGAGGCATTTTTGTCTTAATTATCTCCAAGATAAAGATGACTTGGCCAAACGGAGAGGAAAAAAAGAACTACTGTCATTTCACAGGTTGAAAGGCTGTGATTTAACTCTTCTGAGTTCTTCTTCAAAGGCAGGCGTACATGTGTGCACAAACACATCTAAGTTTCACGCATCGCATTAACCACTAACAAGCACTTAACACTGGGGATGTCATTCTTACATGGAATGAGGTTTTCAGGCCTTGACTTTCATGGTGTGTCTTTCTATTTCTCTGATGAGAAACAGGAGCCAAACACCTAGCGAATTTACCAATACCTGAAGTTAATGCCCGCATTTCTTTCTTTTCTTTTCTTTTCTTTTCTTTCTCTCTCTCTCTCTCTCTCTCCTCTCTCTCTCTCCTATCTCTCTCTCTCTCTCTCTCCCTCCCTCCCTCCTTCTCTTTTTTCTTGACAAGAGTCTCACTCTGTCGCCAGGCTGGAGTGCAGTGCTGCAATCTCGGCTCACTACAACCTCCACCTCTCGAGTTCAAGCGATTCTCCTGCCTCCGCTTCCCGAGTAGCTGGGACTACAGGTGCACACCACCACGCCGAGCTAATTTTTGTATTTTTAGTAGAGACAGGGTTTCATCATGTTGGCCAGGATGGTCTCAATCTCTTGATCTCGTAATCTGCCTGCCTCAGCCTCCCAAAGTGCTGGATTATAGGCATGAGCCACCGCACCCGGCCATGCCTTTCTTTTAAAAAGTTTCATTGCAAAGGCTTTCACTTGAAAATTACATGATAGCTCATATGTGTACACACTAAAACTCTGCTGCCCTCAGCCTCCATAGCCATTTCTGTTGCACAATATGTATGTTAACACATGATGCAGAGTAAAAAATATAAGTAGAAATAAGGGAAGGATTAAGCAAGCTCTGGGTCAGAAAAGGAGGCTATGAACTGCCACAGTATAAATAATCTGAAAAAAAAAAACACCTGCTTGGTTCTTGTTTGGACATCATAAAAATGCTTATATTTGTTTCTGCAGTTTACTATTTGTACAGCTTAATGTGCTGGTAGCAGGATGTTCTTTCTGAATTGTAAGCTCCCAGAGAGCTGTTTTGGGCCCTGTAGGACTAATTTATGATTTTCCTGTTTAGAAGGGCTTTGCACATACACTTTTTATAATAAGAGTGTTACTTACAAGGTTTGGTGAGATTCAGGGAATGCTTATATTATGAAAATCAAGAGGAAGGTTTTAGAGTTACTTCTCCATTATTAATAATGTGCAACCTTCAAGAAGTATTCAGACCATTCTTTTCATCATGTTTCTTTAAAATTAATTGAGGAAATTAATTCAAATCCCCACCCCTGGAATATCTGCAGAGAGCTGATTCTGTTTCTGTGGCTGCTGGATAATTCCATCTGGACATCCAGCTATCATCTCAAATGCAGCATGGCTAGAATTGAACTTATCCTACCCCCTGATGACTGGCCTTCCTCTTGGTGTCCAAGTCATTCATTTCTCAGTTCATTCAGTCTATGTCTGAACCTCTTTAACTCTTTTATCTCCTGGATAAGCCATATTTAATTACCTTCAAGCAATGTATATCCTTTCATTATAATATCCTTTATTCTATTCCCCTTCTTTCCGTTTCACAAATACCAAAAAGTCCAGATTTTTAGTATATCTAGGCTAGTTGAATATCAGCCAAATTGGTCTTCACGCTTTGATTCTTTCCCTTCTCTCGTCCCTCCTATATGCTTCTGCCAGATTAATCTGCATTAAAGACTTTTTCATCAGCTGGATGCGGTGGCTCACGTCTGTAATCCCAGCACTTTGGGAGGCCAAGGCGGGTGGATCACCTGAGGTCAGCAGTTCAAGACCAGCCTGGCCAACATGGTGAAACCCCGTCTCTACTAAAAATATAAAAACTAGCCGGGCATGGTGGTGGACACCTGTAATCCTAGCTACTTGGGAGGCTGAGGCAGGAGAATTGCTTGAACCAGGAGACGGAGGTTGCAGTGAGGTGACACAGTGCCACTGCACTGCAGCCTCTGCAGTGACAGAGTGAGACTCTGTCTCAAAAAAAAAAAAAAACTCTTTCATCATACCTCTCCCATGTTGAAAAAGTATAATGTTTTTGTGTTGCTAAAGCCCACAAACTGATCCTAATTTCCATTTATTCTTTTATTTATTTATTGGGTGACTCTGATAATATTGGGCCCTCACCTTTAAGGACTTTACAGTCAGTATGGGACAGAACATGGACAATCAAATATATGCAATACAATGGAATAAACTAATATCAAGGTCCCACGAGAGAGAGAACTTCTGCATTATCTTCAGAGGCTTAACAACAGTCACTTTTGATTAGGATTAGAAGAATTCTTACAGGTAAATCTGGAAAGAAATTCCCAGCAAAGAAATGGAATCATCATATTTGTAGAAGAACAAGGAATTCAGTGTGTCTGGAGTGCCTATTTCACAAGTAGAAATGGTGACTTTAAAATGACTAGAAAGATAGGCTGAACAAGATTGCAGCAGTCCTTGAACTCTTGTTTAAGGATCATTCCATGGGCTATGGAGGTCATTAAAGGATCTTGTACTGAGTATTGACATGATCAGTGATTTGCTTTATGACCACTAATAGAGTGGCAATGTGCAGAATGTCTCGCAACAAGAAAAAAGACATAAGCAAATGGCTTAGATGAAGGAGAAGGCAAATGGAAACAATAAATTATTGCAAACATCCTGGTGAAAGGTAATGCAGCTAACTCAGCAATGGTAAGTGGATGAAAACGCATTTAAGGAGATAGACTCAACAGAGCTACGCAAGAGCTCTGGAAACGTCAGAGGCAGAGGCTGCAATAAGAAACAATGGAAATAACTAACTCCCCGGTTTGAAGTATGGATGCTGGAGGGAGTGGCAAGGGAACTGCCACACACAGCAGGCAGAAGGAGGGGCTGGTGGCAGAGGGAAACACAGGGGAGTCACTGAGAAATCAGGCTGGGGCGGGAGCCAGGATCCTAAGCACCAGCAATCTTTGGTGTTCCTTGCTTTGTAGATGTTTCTCTTCTGTCTCCTCTCTTTCTTTCTCCTTCTCTCTCTCTCTCCTCCCTCTCTCTCTCCTCTCTCTCTCTGTTATCATATGACATTCTCTTCTCTGTGTCTGTGTCCAAATTTTCTTCTTATTCTAAGGATATCAGTCACATTAGATTAAGGGCCCATATACTGAAGTATATACTGGAAGTATAGTGTGGGTTACACCACAGTGTAACTTCATCTTAACTAATTACACCTGGAATGATGTTATTTCCAAATAAGGTCACATTCTGAGGCACTGAGGGTTAGGACTTCAACATATCTTTGTGGGAGACACAATTCGGCCTGTACCAGACATACACACACACACACACACATATATATATATATATATATATATATATATATGTATGTCTGGTACATAATATATATATAAATATATATATAATTCCCTAGGAAACTAGGTGGAAAAAGAAGGATGAAAAAGAAAAAGAAGCTGAGATTGAAGACAGGGCCCTGGAGAATGCCCACTTTACAGAGCTGAAGAGCAAAACAGAAGAAGACAATAAGCCGTGTGTTCTCTCAAGGCTGGCTTACTCAATTTCTCAATACTATTTCACATTTCTGGAATTCTCCTCCAAACTGCCATTTATTTGCATGCTTATATCAAATGTACCACTTGCATTAACACTTCTCTTACCAGCCTAACCCAGTGACATTTCTTCCCTCTCAGAGAGCCTCTAGCAGTTTTTATCTATCATTATTTTTATTTATTTATTTATTTTGAGATGAAGTCTCACTCTATTGCCCAGGCTGGAGTGCAGTGTCACAATCTCAGCTCACTACAACCTCCACCTCCCGGGTTCAAGCAATTATCCTGCCTCAGCCTCCTGAGTAGCTGGGATGACAGGCACATGCCATCACAACTGGCTAATTTTTGGATTTTTAGTAGAGACAGGGTTTCACCATGTTGGTCAGGCTGGTCTTGAGGTCCTGACCTCGTGATCCACCCATCTCAGCCTCCCAAAGTGCTGGGATTATAGGCATGAGCCACCACGCCCGGCTATCTATCATGATTTTGACCCTTCGCCATATTCTACTATTTAGTAGGGATGTGCCCAACATGACTAAAAGCACTGGAGCTATAGCAACAAACAATGCTGAACAGAAATCAGCTATCACTGAGTTTACATCCAAGTTTGCATGGTACCTGATGCAGACAGACAATAATCAAACAAATGAATAAACAGGAAAACTTCATAAGAATTTGAGAGCTGTAAAGAGAAGTAAGAGTAGTATTACTCGTGGAAGGGTAATGCCACTTCTGAGAAAGTGACTTTGGGCAGAGTCTGAATGACAAGAAACCAGCCAAGTAAAGATCTGGGTATTTCAAGCATAGGGAAAAAGGGAATCACATGTGCTGAGATCCTGAGGAAGGAACATGTTGGCGTGTTGGGGGAATAGCAAAAAGTAAATAAAAATAAAAGCCGGTGTGCCTGGAGTACAGTGAATGGGGGAAAAGGAACAGGAGAGGGAATATGTCGAATGTTTTCAGCTGCAGAAGGAAAATTTTTCTCCTGAGAGTAAGATTTACACTGAGAGCTGTAAACTCAAGACCATAGGATCTGATTAATATATCTAAAATATCTCTCCTGCTGTTGCATGGAAACGGAATTGTATAAGAGCAAGTGTGGAAATATGGAGACCAAAGGGTTAGGATCCCAGCTGTATCTCTGAAAAGATAAAACAGTTACATGATGGGAGGACAGCCTCCACTTCTGCCCCATTCTCTAACCTTTTCCAGACATAGGGGCATACATCAAGCCAGAAGGTGACCAGACACAACTATGAAAATAAATGTAAGAACCAATCCACTTTAAGTGAACAAGAGTGAGTCCCCAAGGCCCAAAAGAACTAAGATCTCTTTTAACAGAGCTCTACAAAGCAGATGAAGCCAGCTAAATGGGTGTGAGTTCTTTAGCAAGTAAGTGCCTGCTTACCGGCCGCAGCTGTTAAAGGAGCTATCCAGGGTACTGGACTGTCTCACCCTGAAGCTTTCTAAGGCCTGGTGGATCAGGCTCTCAGTTATACTTGTAGGACCTAAGGTCCCCACTGCATTGATCCATAACCAGACTCTACCCTGATACCATGTCTTCCTGGCCAAAGATCATCTGTAAGTCAATACTTGCCTGGGCCATGTCTGTCTGATCTGATGAGCAGCTTCTGTTGGCACCTTATAGAAATAATATAAAATGGCAACATAGCTAGTGGTGTATAGGGAGGCCTGAGCCCCCTCTATGACACACAACCTTCTGAAATAATAATGAAAGAGAAGCAGTGGGCTCAGTGGAGTCCTTTTTCCTTGAAATAATACTCAAAGGTAGTATCTGGCTGCCGAAGCTACAGCCAGATCTGCTTATATAACTCATCCCAGAGACTGTCTAAAACACATCTTAAGGAACACTACTTCTATGCCTGCAGTGATTAATAAACTCATAAAATATCCAATTTCGCCCCTTCTGACTTAAATAGCATCCTTCACTTTGCTTTTTAAAAAGAATGCGTTTCACTGGAGGCCATTACTCAATCTCTTAAGTAATCAAGTTTGCACACTAAGTAGTGGATGAAAATTTGTATGCTTTCAAGCCAAACACTTTACCTCTTCAACCAAAACACTTAGAACACGAGAATAATCTGACGTACACTCATTTCTAGCTCTCTTCTTAAGTAACAAGGAAAACAGGGAGAGCTGCGGCATCTTCAGAACTTCCCACCTACGTGTCAGACCCTTCACCGTCCTTAAATGTGTTTGAGGGGCAATGTGATTTATAAAGAGTCACAGACAATTTCAGAAAAAACTTTTTAGTTCCAAGTTATCAAGACTATGATGAGAAAGCAGAACTAGAAACCCTTAAACTTGTTCTGATATTTCCCTTTTATACACACAAACAAATTAAATACATGGAAATGCTTTTAAAGTATAAAGGAAATCAATTACTTGGTTTTTACACAGTCTAGGATAAAATCCATGGCCCAGAAATGTCTTTGTTTAACAGTACATTAATTTTGTTAATTATTATGCACAGAATTCCCCGCACTCTGCCTTTCCTCCTGGTCTTCACTCGTGGCCTCATTCACATGGCTAAACATGCATTCCTTCCTTCTTCACCATGCTCCCTTGACTCACCCTCCAGATTTAATCAGGAAACCTCTGACAGCCAGACTCAACCACCACCAGGACTGAGTGGAGTTTGGATCCTATAAGACGCTGCCTTCACCTCTATCTTGGCACCATCCTAATTGCTGGTTTATCAGTCTGTATCCCCCTTTACCTCACAAGTTCTATGAGGGTAGGGACCAGGTTTTTCTATCATCGCATTTCCAGGGTCTTGCATAGGGCTTTGTTAGTAAAGCTAGTCAATGAATAAATGAATGAATGAAGAACTGAATAATTTTAAGGTTAATAACTCTGCCTTCTTTCTAGGCTTCTTCCAGAACTTTGGACTCAATACTCATCCCATTTTAAAAACCTAAGATAAGTGACTTCACACTATGATACACAAGAAGTTTCTGAAACCAAGTGGAATTGCATTTTTATATGCTACAGTTTCAGTAAAATTCTACTATTTTACTGAAATACAAGACGGAGATAAGAGGTTTTTGTTGGTGGTGGTGGTGGTGTTGTTTTGTTTGTTTTTTGAGATGGAGTCTCACTCTGTCACCAGGCTGGACTGCAGTGGCACGATCTCAGCTCACTGCAACCTCCGCCTCCCAGGTTCAAGCAATTATCCTGCCTCAGCCTCCCAAGTAGTTGGGACTACAGGTGTGCACCACCACGCTCAGCTAATTTTCGTATTTTTAGTAGAGATGGGGTTTCACCATGTTGGCCAGGATGGTCTCAATCTCCTGACCTTGTGATCCACTTGCCTCAGCCTCCCAAAGTGCTGGGGTTACAGGCCTGAGCCACCACGCCAGCTGAGATACTTGTTTTTAACTATCAAAGAGTAAGCAGAAATTTTTCAAAATATTTGAACTTGAGATAATGCCATACCAATGAAATATCTCACACTGTATTCGTTGATTTTTATAAATATATTTTCCTTCTGTTTTTTCTGTTCTTAATGCTTAGAGACAATACTAAATGTTATGGGAATTTATATAATTTTATCTTAAATGCTGAACAAAAATGATGCAAAAAATTTGTGAGAATATTGCCATTGTTTCTTGGAGGAAGATCATTTCCACTTTCAATGTTAATAATTTTAATTTATAACGGATATTTTCATTTCTTACATCTCTCTATTGTTTTCCTTATCTTTGTCATACAGGTAGCACTTTATCAATACTGACTTACTTTCTGATTGTATCATGAGAACAAGCACATTTACTTCCCCAAATAAATTTCCTAAATAAATTTTAAATTTTGTGGTATTATGGATTATGTCTTACACTTTGTTTTATTTCTCTCAGAACATCTAATCAAGTATAGAGTAAGTTCTCAGTAAAATGTGAATAATCAAAACTTTAGATTTAAAAATCCCCTATTCCTTTCCATAAATAAAGGTATTTAGATCAGATAAATAAACATTAAATCAGGGATCAGCCACGGGCCAGGGCTGATCCGTTACCTATTCTGATAAATAAAGTTTTATTAGCACATAATCACTTCCATGTGTTTACAGGTCACCTTACAGGCTATAATCCAGTTAAGTAGCTGCAACAGAGACTGTGTGGCCCTTGTAAAGCCTAAAATATTATTATCTGGCCCTTTACAGAAAAACTTTGCCAACCACTGCTCCAAATCATTTTTACTGATGAGGAAACAGTCTCAGATCAATCCATCCAATTGTGCAGTTAGACCTATCTACTAAGCATACCTCTGTCAGATGCTCTTTCACTGCCAAATTAAACGCTTGGTAAAAACAATGGTCTTTTAGATTATATAAAATCACATAAACAGTAAAACCACAAATTAAGAGAGTTGTCAAAACACCTCTAAGGGCTTATACTAACCAAAATCAAAATATAAATGTCATTTTTTCTGAATTAAAATAGCATCATCTAATAAAATTAAATAGCCTGTGTGCATATATATATTTATATATGTTTAGAAAAATAATAATAAATATATTAACTTACATTTAGAATTTATATCTATATATATACACACACAAAGATTACTATTGAGAATCTCATTAATCGTATAAAAATACCAACAAAAAAGTCCATGTGTCTCACAGCAGAGTTCTAAAAGATGTTAAAAGCAATGTGTCGAAGAAAATGCTTTTAAAATGGACCATGTTGACCTCACATGCTACTCGATTAAGATATGAACAGCTTTTTTTAAAAAAAAAAAAAAAAAAAGTCCCACTGGCAACAGAAGGAAAAATAAATACTATATACCATCCCCCAGCTTTCATCTCATATCAGGGCAGGAAAGAGCTATCACAGGAAGTCCATGAGAATCACTTCTTCAATTAGTGTTTATTAACTTAGCGGACTCTGGTTTTCAACAAATTACTTAAATCTGGGTTTTTGTAGCAGGAATCACATGAAAACTCCATCAGAAATATTCTTAGTATTTATACTAACCTTCACTTAAGCTGAAAATGTAAAGAATAAGAAGAGAGAAAAATGCCCCATACTTAAGATAAAAAATGAATTCGGTTAGCCTAAGCTGCTGTCAGATCTCTGTTCCTGTCAGATAAAGGATATTTAGCATAGGTATTTTAGGTAGTAAAAATGATTAGCGTTTCCCCAGGTTATCCTATTATAATGCAATAATACAGACACTTCTGGAGTAGAAATAAAGTATAGCTCACCGTATGTTAGCTACAATTGGTAAACTATAGACAAGAAAAGGATGGAGGCAGGCAGGGCAATGAAATGCTACAGGTAGATACTTAATAACTGTCTGGTAAAGATGATATCTCCCCCATTACAAGACACCAGCCACTGAGTCAGCTCATAGCAAAACATCCTGTCGTCCATTGAGACAAGAAAGAGATGGAAGAGAGAAAGGGGAGAACAAGCTAAACTAGAACAAAACAGAATATTTGCCTGGACAAGGCCTGAGTAGAGAGATAATTATGCATGGACAATTAACAGCATATACCAGATCATATAGGCAAAGTTGCCTACCAAACATGAATGTCCATCTGGCATTCCCCAATCAGGGCACAGACATCTTTTTTCCTCAGAGATCCAGCTAGTGGAATTCCTCTGTAGAGTTGCTCAAAACTGTTTGAGTCTTGCCAAAGGAAGGAAGCGGAATTACTCAGCCTCAGCTGCCCTGGCATGTGTCAACTCCTTCTCCTGAGATCCTGTCTCTTCTCCACGTTTCCACCAAAGATACTAGTGGACCTACTAGGGATTCGTGTTTTGTACAAATGGCTGATTCTATGTCTTCCTTCCTCAGTCGCTTTGGCTCTGAGGATCTGCTCATAGGATCAAAAATAGAAGTCGTTTTCAACACACTATTACCTTGAATACTTCTCTTGAAGAAGGCCTTGCAGCCCTCACAGGACCAGACTCCATAATGGTACCCTGAAGCATAGTCATTGCACACTGCACAGTAGCGAGTCTCCTTGGCAGATTCCATAGCCATACTTCCCTTGTCATTGGTACTGGCCAATCTTTCTCTGCCACCCTGGCGTCGATTATCTGAATTTGGCCTGGGGGGGAAAAAAACAGTAAATCCATTAACATTAGAAAAGCAAAACATGCACTCTCTGGGAGATGCAGCAGATCCACTTTATCCTGACATTTTGAAATAATGAATCATAATGTAAGCTAATCTTTCATTACCTCTTGCCGTCTGTTGCAGCAAAAGGTGTTGCCTATTATATTAACCTTGAGGGGAAATTGTTTATTGCAAACTTGCTTTAAAAACATACTACCTGCACCAGAATATGTTACCTAGAAAAATGACAAAATGAAATTAGCTGGTTTCTAATAGACTTAATGTTTTTGCAGGAATTTACAATTATTTCAGAACCATTAGGGACCAATGCTCATTCCAACTCTAGACCATACTCAGGGTCTCTAGGAAACAGAGACAAAGCATAAAATGGCTGGGACATTTGGAACTCAGATGAACTGATGGACAACACAGAATATGTGTCAAAAAAATAACAATTCAAATTTTTATGTCATTGCCACATAACCCTGGATATCAGTTTTTATAACTTGAATCTGCAATTTGAAAATACTGTTCTTCAATATTCAAAACTCACCTTTAGGAACATGTAGAGACTGAGCATGGTGGTTCATGTCTGGAATCCCAGCACTTTGGGAGGCCAAAGCAGAATTGCTTAAGGCCTGGAGTTTGAGCCCAGCCTGCACAATATAGCAAGACTCCATCTCTATAAAAATGCTTTTTAAAAAAATTAGCTGAGAATGGTGATGTGCGACCGTAGTCCTAGCTACTTGGAAGGCTGAGGTGGGAGGATCACTTGAGCCTCGGATGTCAAGGCTGCAGTAGGCTACGATCGATCATGACAACTCCAGCCTGCGTGACAACCAGAGGAACACAGGAAAAAAAATGTAGAAAGAGAGACAATCAGAGGAACACAGAAAGGAAACTGAAAATGAACAGTAAGAAAATTCTAGGAAAACCAAGAAAACAAGGAAGTAAAATGCTTTAAGAAAGTAGAAAGCTAAAAAAAAAATGTAGAAAGAGAGACAATCAGAAGAACACAGAAAGGAAGCTGAAAATGAACAGTAAGGAAGCTGAAAATGAACAGTAAGGAGACTCTAGGAAAACCAATAAAATAAGGACATAAAATGCTTTAAGAAAGTAGACAGCTTTACAGAGAGGATGATCAAGAATGGCAAATGGGGCACAGAAGTCCAACAAAGCAAAGACTGGTTAAGTGAATTCAGATCTGACAAAGCAGACTCTTAGCAAGGAGTTTCCTTAGACAGGTACAGGCACAAGCCAAAATCCAGCAGATGGAATGCCAGGAGATTAAAATGAGGGAAGGCATTCCTTTGAGAACTTGGAGGAGAATAGGAAAAGATACAGATAGGGTGGCAGCTAAAGAATATAAGACCCAAGAAAATGAATTGTTTAGAATGAAGAGACTTGAGAAGGCCTCGTGTAGACTGAAGGCCATGGGCCAGGAGAGAGGGAATGGTTGAAAGCACAAAGAAGATAAAAGAATAAAGCCAAGAAGGAAACTAGAGCAGTTGGGATTAAAAACATAGGTAAAAGAAACTGCCTCAATGAAGACAACTTGAAGAAGACTGGAAGGAAGGAGGTAAGGAAAGTAGAGGAATATGAGTTTGCATCTCTTGCCGGACCAGGCATAGGAGTAGATGTTATATTGGACCAGGACTTGGCAGGCATGTGCAATCAAATAAAGGTGGGATAAGAGCCCAGCACAGTGCCTGGTATGTAGTTGGCACTCCATAATATATTTAAATGAATGGAGAGAGTGTTCAAAGTTGTATAAGAAAGAAAGGTAGGCAGACATTGAAAGTATAGATGGAGTGAAGGTTCCTATGAACATTTTTTTAAAAATGAAAATCCTAAGATGAGCTAAAGTCAATTGATGATAGCCCTTCCAGCAGGGTCTCCTGGCAAAGGAAGCTCAAGCTTCCTGCTTCCATTCCCCACCCAAATACCTGAACCACACTGACTTTCACTGGTCCTCCCCTTCACAAGCCCTGTCTTTCCTTTTAGCCCAAATTGTATAACCTCTCCCTGCCTTCTCACTCATTATTATGGTTCACAATTTTGTGGTAGTGATTCTCAAACTACATTTGCCATAATATTCACAAAATATTGGCTCCTTGGGTTGAGTACGTCTGACTTTGCCAATTTTGTCCGTTCTAAATAACTTAGTTCTGAGGTTGGCAGCCTCAAATAGGAATTCTTTATTTTTTAATGTTCTTTAGAGAGCACTGGCTCACAGTTTTCAATTCTAGTTTGTATTCTGTTACCCATCTCTTTCCATTTCACCACCATGCTGTCGAACCCGCCCCCATCAACCTCAAATCTTTTTATTGCTTGTTTGCTAATATCTTATGCATGATTCAAGTCAGTAGGAAGCAGCTATGAATATCTAACTGTAGAAGCTTAGTGCCTTTGGAGGTGGGAGTAGATATTTAGCAAGTATGAAATTGACAGATTCAGTGTCTTATAAGCCTTATTAATTGTTGTATCTAGCTCAGTGCCCAGCACATAGCAAGCATTCAATACATGTTTGTTGAATGAATGAAGGAATAAGCGAGTGAACAATATACGCATGGCCAGAAGTTTCAATGTGTCAAGTATCTTCCCACCCACGCCTACATAATAAAATGCTATATTTTTTAAATTGTGGTAAGATATACATAACACAAAGTTTACCATCATAACCACATTTAAGTGCTCATCAATTCAGTCATGTTAGATATACTCACATCATCGTGCAACCAGTCTTCAGAACATTTTCATTTCACAAAACTGAAACTCCATACCCATTAAACAATAATCCCCCATTTTCTCCTTCCCCTATCCCCTAGCAGCCACCAATCTACTTTTGTTCTCTGTGAATTTGGCAATTCTAGATACTTCATTAAGTGGAACCCTACTTTCGCTTTTTGTGTCTGGCATATTTCACTTAAGATAATGTCCTGAAGGTCCATGATGTGACTAATATGCCATTGTCTGTATATACTACACAGACTTTGTTTATCCATTCATCCATCTATAGACATCTGGATTGCTTCTACTTTTTGGCTATTATGAATAATGTTGCTATAACTAATGGGTATACAAATATTTCTTCAAGACCCAGATTTTTAATTCTTTTCGATATATACCCAGAAGTAGAATTACTGGATCATATGACTATTCTATTTTGATATTTTGAGGAATCACCAGTGTTTTCCACAGTGGCTGCACCATTTTACATTCCATGAACAAGGCACAAGGTTTCTATTTGCTCTATATCCTCTCCAACATTTACTCTCTTCTTTTTCTAATATAGTAGCCATCCTAATGAGTGTGAGGGGAATACTGCATTTTTATGTCACCTTTTGCCTGAATGCCTCTCTTATCAGCCACTCCTAATCCCCACAAACTTGAATTAACATCCCTGTTCTGAACTCTCTAGAAGATTTTTTTACTTCTCTTCTGCTACGTACTATATTAATCTTCAGTTGATTAATTCTCATTTCCATTACTATCTGCAAAGTTCCTTGTGTCTTATTCATCTTTAAAATGCCATGTGCTTAGAGCATAGTGCCTCACTTGAAATAGGGACCCAACAATATTGATATCAAATGACTGAATCAATAAATTTATAGTTTCCACAATATAGATAGAATAACTAAATATTATTTTTATAAATATTGACAAAAGATTTAATAGCGAGAGCCCATTTTCCTCAGAAATAGCAAAGATGTGTGCTGTCAGCAAAATGCCATTCATCTACATTTTATCTCCAAGATGACCCCCAACTTACTGAAAATCAACTGCAGACTTTGGGCATACAAATAGAAGGCATCTAAAGAAGACGAGGAAACTACATGGGCTATATTCACTACCCATAAAGGAACTTTTTTAGCCAACTTAGGAATCCATGTAAATAACATTGTCAATTATCATTTTGGCCCAGACTTACTCCATAAAGACTCTCAAAACGTTATTTAAAAAAAAAAAAAATATATATAAACTAAAAGGCAAGAGCGATCTTCTTCTGGGCTCCAAGACCCTGTGGCACGTTGAAATAACGTTCACATTGAGTATCCATCAGACCAAGATAACATAACTTCCTCTAGACAGAGAGCTGTGTCCTCAGAATACAGACTAACATAGCCCAACCATGGGCAGCAGGGAGGAACAGACTGGGAGGTGTCCATGTCTAGGCCATAAGGGGGATCAGGCACCAACCTGGGCTTCTCTGAGTACCTATGGCTAGATCAGTCCCAGCAGATGGGCCTAGGTACAGGTCCCCACCTCATGTCTTCCTGCTGCTCTCTACCTGGCCTTGGCCCACTGCACCTGTCATAGACCTGGCATTTTTAGCCTCACAGCTCTTTAGTAGAAAGTATCTATACCATGTCTACATCCATCCTTCTTCTGCTCCCTCAGCCTCAAAGGCCCTTTGTTTTTCTGTATTATCATAGTACCAAAATGAATGTCTCTTGCTGGGCACATGGCTCATGCCTGCAGTCCCAGCTACTCTGGAGGCTGGGACAGAAGGACCACTTGAGCCCAGGTATTCAAGGCTGCAGTGAGCTATGATTGCACCACTGCATTCCAGCCTGGGAGACAGAGTGAGAGCCTGTCTCTAAAAAATATGTAAAATAAATTTTAAAAATTTCTTTAAAGACTCTTATTTTCCTTCTTTAAAAGACTCAAAATGTTTCATGGTTTGCCTTCCTAAGGGGAGACTTCACAAACCCTAACCAAGCCCTATCCCTTTATTACAAGTGAAGGTTTATCTACTTCTTTAGCACAATTACTAAGATACCTCCTTCCTTATAAAATTCTTATCTTTTACTCATTGAATTGTCACCAAACCTGTACCATTTCTCATCTTGGGCACTTTCTCTTAAGACTCAGATAGAAAGTTGACTGGTTTACCAAGCTACACATGAAGACATTAGATGTCCTTCAACCTAACAGATGCCTGTAGAGATTCTCTGGAAAGAAGTAGAGCTGAAGATCGAATGAGAAATGAATGCATCTATGACAATGCATTTCAACCATGAAGCACCAAGTGCAGCTAGAGAATGAAGAATAGCAGAAAAAGGGATGTCCAGAAGCATGAGAGATCATATAAAAAAGACACAATACCACTGCACCTATGGAAATAGGAAGCTTAACTGCCTTGATCTAGTTCTGTTTTCATTACATCAATTGACTACTAAATATTTTCAAATGAAAGCACCACTGATACTACATATTCAACACAATTAAGAGGGATGTCTGGGCTGGGTGCGGTGGCTCACACCTGTAATCCCAGCACTTTAGGAGGCCGAGGTGGATGAATCATGAGGTCAGGAGTTCAAGACCAGCCTGGCCGAGATGCTGAAACCCCGTCTCCGGTAAAAATACAAAAATAAGCCAGGCGTGGTGGCAGGCGCCTGTAATCCCAGCTACTCGGGAGGCTGAGGCAGAGAACTGCTTGAACCCAGGAGGCAGAGGTTGCAGTGAGCCTAGATCATGCCACTGTACTCCAGCCTGGGCGAAAAAAAAAAAAAAAAAAAAAAAAGAGGGATGTCTGAAGGTATTCATATTGGATCCAGAAAATAGAATCTCTTGGACCAAGTAAAAACAGAGCATAATAAAAACTATTGGCCAATAAAATTTTCATTAATCAAAGGAAAAGTTTAAAGCTCAATGTAATCAAATACTGTTGTTTTTCCAACCATAAATAATGATACCAGCTATCCAAAAGCATTATTCCCCTGATTAGCCAAGCAGTTTTTAAAATTTAAGAAGCCTTGATTTTTAAAGGAAATATTTTTGTAAAGCTAAATTTAAAGAACCAACAGATAGATGTCCACTCCCTAGAAATGTGGTTTAATTCAGTTCTAGTGCAATAACTTCATAAGGCTCCCACATCAAATCAAGTCCCCAAAGCTATGTACACTCAAAATTCCCTATACTTGTTTTTCATGGCACTTACCACAATTTCCAATCCTATATTTGGGTGATTATTGACAAGTGTATGTTCCCCTAGTAAACAGTAAACTCCAAGAAGGCAAGAATCATGTCTCATTTGCTCCCAATTTTAACCATATACAGTAGGTCCTTGATATGGTTTGGCTGTATCCCCACCTAAATCTTATCTTGAATTGTAGCTTCCATAATTCCCATGTGTCCTGGGGGAACTCAGTGGGAGGTAATTAAATCACGGTGGCAGGTTTTCGTCTTTGCTATTCTCATGATAGTGAATAACTCTCATGAAATCTGATGGTTTTATAAAGGGCAGTTCCCTTGCACACACTCTCTTGCCTGCCACCATGTAAGATGTGCCTTTGCTCCTCCTTTGCTTTATGCCATGATTGTGAGGCCTCCCCAGCCATGTGGCACTGTGAGTCCATTAAATCTCTTTTTCTTTATAATGTACCCAGTCTTGGTATGTCTTTATTAGCAGCATGATAACAGATTAATACAGTCCTTAATAAACATTTGCTAAATATATCTCCTACATCTAACTCATTACCAAATTTCATCAATTATTTCTTCAAAACATTCTACCTATCCTTCTTTGAATTCCTTGTTTTTGCATTTGTGTCTGACAGATCAATAATACTCCACATTTGAATTACTAGAATTACTCTCCTGCCTCCAATCATTCCTCAAACTCGTCCTGCAAGCCACTGCCCAAAGAACTGTCATAAAGTACAACGTTCTCCTTTGAATACCTTGTCATTTCATGTATCTGTGACCACTGCCTTTTCTTTGGATCATAAACCTGTTTGAGAATGTAAAAAACACTGAAACTATCTTTTCCAGAAAATACACATAAAACTCTCAAACTTCTGCCTATATTCTGGGAGTGATAAACCGGGAAACTCGTTAAAAAAAAATCATCATTATATAGACTTAAGTCTAAATTCTTGAATTCCTTGCACCAGCTAGCATTGGTCTCTTTGTAGCTTCCTAAGCAAAATGCTGTCAAATTCACCTCTGAGAAATTGCTCACACTACACTCGCCCATGTATTCATTGCTTCCTGTCACCTACACACATTTCATCTCTCCTGGAAAACCAAGCTCTAGTTCCACACAATTTATACGACTTATCTTAAGTATTACAGTTCACAGGGGTTCAACTTTGCATTCTTAGATATGTAACACCTTCCCCACATCTCATGACATCTACTTAGACACTAGCTTCTATGTCTGGCAACCACTCCACTTCCGTTCCCTTTGCAGTATTTTCTTTCCCCAGCAGGCTCCTAAACGCCAGTGTCCCTCAGGGCTCTGCCCTCAGCCCTCTGCCATTCTCAGATGATATTTGCTCTTTGTGGAATCTCTGCCACACCCAACTGCTGTCCCACACCCCTCCCCTGGACTTCAGACCTATGTGCTAAATACCCGCTCTGCACCTCCACATGAACAAACCAAAGAAACCTCAAAAACTCAATGCATGCAAAATTAAAATAAATATCTTCCCCAGAAAGCCCTCTCCTACTCCCACACTCCCATTTTGCCCCTATGATCTAGCAGAAGTATTCCAGCATGCTGTTCTCTGTGCCTAGAGCACCCTTCCTCTTCCCTGAAAAACACCTGTTTATCCTCCCATTCTCAGCTTAAACTGCATTTCCTCCAGGGAGCTTTGCTGGCTCCTGGGGTTAAGTTACAGATCCCGAACTCTCCCTATTATAGTAGAGATCTTTTCACTCCCCTAACTCCAAGCCCTCAGCAGCTTCTTACCACAACTAGAGTAAAGCTCAAGTCCTTCCATGACCTGGAAGGCCCAGCACAACCCCCTGCACCTTCACCCTTGCCTGCCCACACTCCTTCCCTTGCTCCCAAAGTTCCAGGTGCTGTCACAGCTGTTCCACAAACACATCCAGACCTCCCTGTCTCAGCACCTTCTCCCTGCCTGGCTTTCTCACACCATTCTAAACGAGCCTATTACTTTCCATCCTCTTACGCTGGTTCGTTTTCTTTTTTTTTTTTTTTAATTATATTTTAAGTTCTGGGATACATGTGCAGAATGTGCAGGTTTGTTACATAGGTATACACGTACCATGGTGGTTTGCTGCACCCATCAACCTGTCATCTACATTAGGTATTTCTCCTAATGCTATCACTCCCTTAGCCCCCAATCCCCTGACAGGCCCCAGGTGTGTGATGTTCCCCTCCCTGTGTCCATGTGTTCTCATTGTTCAATTCCCACTTATCAGTGAGAACATGCAGTGTGTGGTTTTCTGTTCCTGTGTTAGTTTGCTGAGAATGATGGTTTCCAGCTTCATCCATGTCCCGCAAAGGACATTAACTCATCCTTTTTTTATGGCTGCATAGTATTTCATGGTGTATATGTGCCACATTTTCTTTATCCAGTCTATCATTGATGGGCATTTGGGTTGGTTCCAAGTCTTTGCTATTGTGAACAATGCTGCAATAAACATACGTGTGCATGTGTCTTTAGAGTAGAATGATTTACAATCCTTTAGGTATATAGCCAGTAATGGGATTGCTGGGTCAAATGGTATTTCTGGTTCTAGATCCTTGAGGAATCACCACACTGTCTTCCACAACGGCTGAACTAATTTACACTCCCACCAACAGTGTAAAAGTGTTCCTATTTCTCCACATCCTCTCCAGCATCTGTTGTTTCCTGACTTTTTAATGAACACCATTCTAACTGGCATGTGATGGTATCTCATTGTGGTTTTGATTTGCATTTCTCTAATGACCAGTGATGATGAGCTTTTTTTCATATGTTTGTTGGCTGCATAAATGGTTTGTTTTCTTTATGGCACTCACCACTCCCCAACGTCAAGCCAAGCCAGATTTTAATGTGTTTACTTATTGTCTGTCTTCCCCAGTGAAATGTACGCTTCATTCCCTCCAGCACCTTGAAGACAGCTTGGCATAGAAATAATTGTTGAATCAACATGTGCATAAATAAATGATTGATGCAATGGGCAAACCCTTTGCAGTGCTCTTCCCTGCCTTACCTATAGACCATAACCTCCACTGTGGCAGGGTCTGTGGTGACCTCACTTGCCATGGCCTCCCAGCTTATTCTTAGTGTCTGATACACAGTTGGATGATTAATAAATATTTGCCATCTGAGTGAGTGTATGGACATGGCGAGTCCTCTGCCAGTCCTCCCAACTCCATGCCTGCCACACCTCCACACTGCAAACCTGTCCTCCCACACTGCAGCAAGAGCCAGGCAGGGTTCTACCATGCAAAATGGACCTTCCTGTCTCCTCCACAGCCACCCTAAGGCTTCAGAATCTTCTTTAGATGGTGGGCCCCAGAAAAATAGCTTTAGCTTTAGTTACAGACTCACAGATTTTACTTATAATCTTAGGGCATTCACAGGTCTCTTGAAGTCCATGAATGTCCCACCCAAAAGACTTCAGAGTAAGACCCACCAGCCTACAGGATAAACCCCGTCTCCTTAGCCTCAGCCCATTGTAACCTGGCCACAGTCTGCCTCTCCAACCCTACCCTTCCCTGTGATGGTTAATTTTACGTGTCACCCTGCCCTGACCAAGTTAGTACACCTCTAGCCTTCACTCACACTCCTTTCTATGTTAGTCAAAAGGCAAAAATCTCCTGAGTGACAATTACCCCTTCTCAGCTAGCAGCCAAAAAGAGTTAATTGTTTCTCATCAGAATCTGCATGTGGCCCCAGAGCATCATGTATAGAACTATTCTGGAGTCCTTATAATCATCATATAACCATGTGTCCACTGTGCATCTCCAGAAAAGAGATCCTATTATAGTCATCTTTGCTTCTCAGTTTTCTCCACGATACTAACAATAGCAGCCATTCAACAGATGGTTGCGGAATGACTAAAATTTTGTGTTCCGTATTGTATGCCTTACCTTCCCAACTAAGCTTTTCAAGAGTATGGATACTGTATTATAAGTATTTATATAACACCCACACACAGAGATACACAAAGCACCTGGAATCGCACTTTTCAGACAGAAAATATCCAATAAATACTTACCGAATAAATTAATCAATAGAGAATTAAGAACAATTTTGCCAGAAGCATAGCTGAGTCTGTTGTTCTGACAGAAGAATGTATTCATGTAATGAGAAGCCAGTTATCAATGCTTGTATGTGTGCCAGCATCTGAGTCCATCTAAATGTGGTTTCCTGTGTACCCCTCTCTGCTTTAAATATCACTATGGATGGACAGAAGTTGGAGGCAGTTTGTGTCTGTGACCAGAACATACCTCCTGGGTATTTCTAATTGCTATGCAATTTTGTATGTATTTATTTTGTATCTATTTATTTTCCACAAAAGTAAATGTGTGTTCTTAAAAAGAATTGACAAGAAGGACTCTACCTAAAATGGTAGAGTCTGGAGAGGAAAATCCTGATCCTCCTTTTTAGAAAAGCTCAAGGTAAATGAGTCCTGGGCCAGGTCAATTCATTAACCATGTGGTAGCTATGTTCTGGGGTAGGCAAGTTAAAAATTGTTTCCTGCATGACAAACTAGGTCCTCCCAACTTTTTACAAATTACTCTAGCTCTTTTATACTGTTTATCTGAAAACTTAATATATCTATCTCATATTATCTATTTAGTGATACAATATTTATTTAATTTTATTTGTAATCACGGTGTCTTTTAGTTAATAAGCCAAGGCAGGTAATTCTCATCCCTAAAAAGTACAGAAGAAAATTTCTTCCAAAAAAATGATTGGAGATATATACAGTTCAAAGAAGCTCCACGAAATCATCTAGGGAGAACGTTATGGCTGCTATTTCAGCTTCTGCACAAAGATTAGACTGCAACTTAGAGTTCTGGAAAACCCGGCACGACCCTTGGTCTAATAAAGTAAAAGGGGCTGGCCAAGCAGGTGAGCAGATTTTCACGCTAAACTGATGGTTGTGACAGGCACTATTTTAAGCGTTTTACGTGGACTAATTCATTTAACCCTTGAAAGTACTCTAAGCAGTACTATTACAACACCAGTTGTTTTAGAAATAGTAACCAAGGTAGCCAAGGCACAGAGGAATCAGGCCGCTCACCAAAGTTGTACAATCAGAAAACAGGGAGTCAAGGTCCCAGGCAGTCTGACCCCAGAGCCCGGGCTCCCAGAAGACAGCAGGATCCTTGGGAGCCCACCCAAAGGGCTCACAACCCAAGGACAAATTATTTCACATCTGGAAACAAAGTCATTACCTCAGATCTCATCCTTAAACCCAGAAATACTAAATGCCATTAGAAATCGCCTGCAATTAGCTGGGCATGATAGCTCACACCTATAATCTCACTGCTCTGGAAGGCTGAGGTGGGAGGAATGCTTCAGCCCAAGAGTTAGAGACCAGCCTGGGCAAAATAGCAAGACCCCAACTCTACAAAAAATTTAAACATTAGCCAGGTCTGGTGTGCACTTATAATTCTAGCTACTCAGGAGGTTGAGGTGGGAAGATTACTTGAGCCCAAGAGGTTGAGGCTGTAGTGAGCTGTGATGTGCCACTGCACTCCAGCATGGGTGACAGAGAGAGAGAACCCGTCTCAAAAAAGAAAAAGAAAAAGAAAGAAATTGTCTACAATTATTTATTGTAAGGACAGCAATACTTCTTTGAGAGAAAATGCTAATTTAATTTCTAATGCAAAGGTTAAGAACTCTGTTGCGTTCCATGAAAACAGAGTTAATGGAGCTGACAGTCATACAAGAGAATGGCTTGATGAAAGTTTGAATGTTTCCTAAAAATATGATTACAGATAATACCTAGTTTAACTCACAAATAGAAAATGATGCATCATTAATGCTCATATATACGAGTTCTGAAATTCTTTATGCACAAAGAACATTAGCATTCACCATTCAAAATTTAAGGCTCTCTGTAAAATGTCAAGAGGCTTTCCCACTCACTTAAGAAAAATGTCTTCACCCCAAAATACAAGCAAGTGTTGATTTTTCACGCTAATGGGAAACAAGAATAGGCTGGAAAAAGTTCCCTAAAAACCCATTTAGTCTGTATCTTTTTATCTTTTGTCAGTTACTAATGTGTAACCAGATGACCCAAGCTGAGTTTCACCACCTCTCCTTTCTTTATTCTTACCAGTCTGCTCCAAGTGCTAATGAATGGTGAGGTCTCGGAACCCAAAGATAAAAGAAAGAAGGTATATGGATGATAGAAAAAAGGTAAGTCGAGAGAGAGAGAGAGCTGCAGTTTGACACCACATCTTCTTTTTTGAAAAGCCTGACTTCCAGTCTAATTTCCACAGAAAGCATAGCACTGTATTGGGAGACAATACCTTGATTTACCTGCATAATTACTAAGAAATTCATTCATTTATTCAACAGCATTGAGTGAGCATCTAGCTGAGACCAGCCAGGGAAAGTACCGGGAAAAAGGACAGATACAAATGGAGGAGAAGAGAAGGGGGAAGCCTAAGAGGAAGGAGCCCAGAAGGAAGAGAAAGCATCCAGCTTCTGCCTTGGAAAGCTGACAGCTCAAGGCAGAAGACTTTGACCCTTTGGAAATGCACTACAAGAGTCCTAGACCCACTGACTAACATAAAAGTACAGAACTCCAAATATGAAAACACACCTGCTTACACACTGGCCCCTGGCCTGCTTTTGAATGTGATCTATAAGTCATTTCATTTATGATCCTATCCAAAAGATAGGACCAATATGTCATCACATAAAATTCCACACACACATGTCCAGAATTGCAAATGGAAATTTTTACTACAAAAATTATTTGGGAATCTGTGTGTCATTAGGGATCACATTGCTGTCAATGTGATAAATTTCAGGGAAAAGTAAGAGGAGCAGAGTATTATGATGAAAAGATCCAGACTGAGTCATACTCTTAAGTTCTGAACAGAAAGCTGCCAATAACAATTACATGCCTTAAACAAGTCACCAAACCTCTCTGCACCTCAGTTTCTTCGTCTGTAAAATGAGAAATTACAACTATGTTTGCTACATTCCCCATCTGGCTCTACAATTGTGTGACCATGATTCTATCCCTTGCCTCCAACCAACAATAACATCTGTAGCCAGCTAGAATTTCTTCACTGCATCCAAGAGGGCAAAGCCCATTTTTCAAAGTCTTTCCTTAGAGAAATAAAGTGGATAAAAGATGAGTTGGGAAGGGGTGGTAGCCCTGCATTTAAGTCTTCTTAGCACTCCCATGACCGAGTAATGATGACAAATGGCCATTTCATCAGAGGAAGCTGTCAGTGATAGCCATTGTGTTTCTAATGCTAAAATGATTTTCCCACAAAAAAAAATCACTTTTCTAAAATGAGGCATCAGAAAACAGACAGAGAAAGGAAACTAAAGGAAAGGAAGGAACAGAGAGACAGAGAAAAGGGGGGAAACACTTCTGTATATCTGACACATTCTTTGTTCAATGAACTCTTATCAGTAATGATGGAGGTGGGAACTTGAATAGAAGAAAAAAGAGCTGAGATATCAAAGACAAAGTAAACATAATTCATCTGTTATGACATTGCCCAGGTTAGCACACATGGTTGGAAAGAGTCCAACAGCATATGAGTGATTCTGGAATAAAAGAGAAGTTGGACATGATGTAAAATTAAGAGAGGTTCTTTTTCCACAGAACAACTTCAACAGTGGCAAGGCCGAATTCTGAAACATAATCACACACCAGAAATTGTGACAGCTCTGAGTAGATGCTAAGGGACCTCTTTGATGTGAAAGGTAAAACTAAATCTTCTGGGTTACTCTTCCTTGACTTTCCTATCCACCCTACAGGTGGATAGGGTGAGGTCAAAGAGCACCCTATCCTTTTGCCGCTCATGTAACAAAGGAAAACAGTCTTGCTTACTTTTAAGAAGACATAGCAGAGCCTTCTGCAGTGCAGTTTGCAGACGTCATCTGGAGACCCTGGGAACATAGGCTGGGAAATGTGTAGAGCTGGAGTTATATGGATGTCATGGTGACAGAAGATTGGGTTGATATGTGTGATATGCCCTACCAAGGCAGCAATTCTATTACTTGTTTAGAGTTTTGGAGTTTGGACATGCTATTACGACCTCTTTGACTTAGAGTAACACCTGCATATTGCTCTCTGGAACACTTTAACCTCTCCCTCCAGATTCATCTCCTTCTGCCCCTTCACTCCCCTTCCATGTACTTTGCAAGCCAGCAACGAATTACACGACATTCCCAAATCTGCCATGCCTGTGCTTATCCTTATGCCTTCGCTCATGTTTTTTACCTGCCAAGAATAACCTTTTCTAGCCCTTTCAAGTCTAGAGAAATCTTCATCACATTGACTCAACTTCACTCTGCTACCTCTCTTCTTTGTACCACTATCTTCTCAGCCCTCATCACACTGCATTGAAACCTACAGTTATGCAGGTTTTATACTTGTTAGCCTAAGCTTTTATACCTGTGAGCAGCATCTAATAAATAGGAGGCAGCCAATACATCATTTGAATTTACTTAAGTTGAATTCGATTCAAATGAATTGTGTAGAACTCATTCTGTGATATCCCCCAAAATAATTAAAAATACTTTGAGAGGTCGGTAAATCAGTCCTGATATGTGCCTAGTTACCTGCACAAAGTTCCCATAGGCAACAAAAGACAATAGAGCAAAATAAATTTCAATTTTGGATAAGTCATTTCCAGTTTACTACGATTTTCTAAACCAGTATCTAAGGGACTTGGGACCAAGTTACATAATATGTAAATAATTCTGTGTCATTTTCCTCATTTGAAAATAAGAATAATAGCATTTTCTCTATCTGGAGAGATGATGACATTGTATAACATTTATGAAAAGAAGTTAAAACTCATGAAGCCAGATGCTCGGTGTTAATCTTTAAAACCTGCTTTGAAGTGCATACACAGTAGTCTTTTGGTAAGTGGACTATGCTGCAAAGGTTTTTAATTACTATGCAATACTTGACTCCTCTCTCATGTCACATCCAACCCGTCAGGAAATTTCATCAGCTCGACCTTCAAAGTGCGAATCTATACAAACTCTTGATATTTAAAGACATAGTGTTAACTTTTAAAATATAATGGTATTATAGTTGGACTTTTAAAAATAGTCCTCATCCTTTGGAATTGTATACGGAAATATTTACAAATGAAACATCATAGTTGAAGCTGGGCGATGTGTACATGAAGGATCATTATGCTCTTCCACTTCTGTAAAGGTTTGAAAATGTTCACAGTAAAATGTCAGATCAGGTCATTCCTCTCTTTCAAATCTTTAATTGGATTTTCGACTCACTCAGAGTAAAAGCCAGAGTCCTGAGGACTCTGTCCCCCACGTTCCTCTCCTTACCTACCTCCAACTTCTTTTTTATTCTTTTTTTTTTTTTTTTTT
>NW_026652304.1:1817693-1860842 GCF_009828535.3 Hylobates moloch
TGCTCTGTCACCCAGGCTGGAGTGCGGTAGCATGATCTTGGCTCATTGCAATCTCCACCTCCCAGGTCCAAGTGATTCTCCTGTCTCAGCCTCCCAGAGAGCTGGGATTACAGGTGCGTGCCACCACACGTGGCTAATTTTTGTATTTTTGGTAGAGACGAGGTTTCTCCATTTTGGCCAGGCTGGTCTCAAACTCCTGACCTCAGGTGATCCACCTGCCTTGGCCTCCCAAAGTGCTGGGATTACAGGCATGAGCCACCATAACTGGCCAACAACACATTTCTAACCCTCACTCTGGCTCATACTCTCAAACATGCCTTCTATCGTGACTCTGGGAATTCTTTAATGGCCTCAGGTTAGGACTGAGTAAAAGGAAATATTTTGAGGACCTGAGAATTCTCATTTCCATTCCTTTCCCAAAAAGACTTCAGAGAATTTTCCCCCAGAAAATGGCACAAGTACAGTTAGTTATCTGGCCTATATTCCAATAATTTCTGGAGCATTTCCTTGTCTCACTGTCTCCCATGCATATCCTTTTGTTCACAACATAGCCCTGATTTCTTTACAAACCCAACCACGTATTAGAGAGCCCCAGTCCCATAAGCCTGCTGTAGCCATGAATCCCTTGTGCGGCATGCCATCTCCCAAGCCACCAGAGTCACGATCAAGCTCTACCAAGGCAGCCACTCCCAAAGTGTTGCAACCTGAATAGGTAGAGGAGGGGAGTGCAGATCTCTTTAATGTTTATCTAGATAGGAGGTTTGCTTTTGTCTTCTAAATCTTTCACACTTCAAAAAGCATTTCAGAGATTTATTTCTCTGAAATACTCTTTTCTGAAATCCAATTAAAAAATAAGATAATTTCCCCAAGACAACAAAGAAAGGTGCTATTTTTATGATACTCATGATCTTACTCATTCACAAAAGTTACCTAATCCATAGTTTTGAAAGCCAGAATTCTTTTTTTCCTTTTTTTTGAGATGGAGTCTCGCTCTGTTGCCCAGGCTGGAGTGCAGTGGTGCAAGCTCGGCTCACTGCAACCTACACCTCCTGGGTTCAAGCGGTTCTCCTGCCTCAGCCTCCCAAGCAGCTGGGACTGCAGGTGTGTGCCACCACGCCTGGCTAATTTTTTGTATTTTTAGTAGAGACGAGGTTTCATCATGTTAGCCAGGATTGTCTCAATCTCCTGACCTCGTGATCCATCTGCCTTGGCCTCCCAAAAGCAAGAACTCTTTTTTACCAGATTCTATTTATTGATGTTCCCTTCATACATTGTAACATTTTCCCTTATACTTTAAGTATCCTTCTTCTTAAATGTTAGACCTAAAACCATAAAAACCCTAGAAGAAAACCTAGGCAATACCATTCAGGACATGGGTATGGGCAAGGACTTCATGTCCAAAGCACCAAAAGCAATGGCAACAAAAGCCAAAATTGACAAATGGGATCTAATTAAACTAAAGAGCTTCTGCACAGCAAAAGAAACTACCATCAGAGTGAACAGGCAACCTACAGAATGGGAGAAAATTTTTGCAATCTACTCACTGACAAAGGGCTAATATCCAGAATCTACAATGAACTCAAACAAATTTACAAGAAAAAAAACAAACAACCCCATCAACAAGTGGACGAAGGATATGAACAGACACTTCTCAAAAGAAGACATTTATGCAGCCAACAGACACATGAAAAAATGCTCATCATCACTGGCCATCAGAGAAGTGCAAATCAAAACCACAATGAGATATCATCACGTGCCACTTAGAATGGCGATCATTAAAAAGTCAGGAAACAACAGGTGCTGGAGAGGATACGGAGAAATAGGAACACTTTTACACTGTTGATGGGACTGTAAACTAGTTCAACCATTGTGGAAGACAGTGTGGTGATTCCTCAGGGATCTAGAACTAGAAATACCATTTGACCCAGCCATCCCATTACTGGGTATATACCCAAAGGATTATAAATCATGCTGCTATAAAGACACATGCACACGTATGTTTATTGCGGCACTATATACAACAGCAAAGACTTGGAACCAACCCAAACGTCCACCAATGATAGACTGGATTAAGAAAATGTGGCACATATACACCATGGAATACTATGCAGCCATAAAAAAGGATGAGTTCATGTTCTTTGTAGGGACATGGATGAAGCTGGAAACCATCATTCTCAGCAAACTATCACAAGGACAAAAAAACAAACACCACATGTTCTCACTCACAGGTGGGAATTGAACAATGAGAACAGTTGGACACAGGGTGGGGAACATCACACACCGGGGACTGTTGTGGGGTGGGGGGAGGGAGGAGGGATAGAATTAAGAGATATACCTAATGTAAAGGATGAGTTAATGGGTGCAGCACACCAACATGGCACATGCATACATATGTAACAAACCTGCACATTGTGCACATGTACCCTAGAATTTAAAGTATAATAAAAAAAAGAAAAACAAAAACAAAACCAAAAAATAATAGTCATTTCAAAAAAAATTATCCTTCTTTACAATTAGCAATAATTACAATTATCTGAATGACAGCAATGACATTGTATGTATAATCTAAACCTATGTCATCTATTATAATCAATAATAATGACAAAAATAAGGATGCAAATTCTACATCAGCATGCCTCCTTTCCTGGTAGAAAAGCAGGTGGAAATGGGCACCATAACAGAAAACCTCCAGCCTTCAAAAAATTAAGCCCATTAAGCAGAAAGGCAGCATGGCTAGGGCTACCAGATGTAACCAACAAAAATACAGGATATTCAATTAAATTTGAATTTCAGATAAACAACAAATAATATTTTAGATAATATTGCATGGGACAAGCTAAAATGTTATTTGTCATTTAACTGAAATTCCAGTTTACCTGGGCATCCTATGTTTTATCTGACAAGCCTACATATGATTCTTCTAAGAGAAGGCAGCAGAGATGCACGAATCTGGCTGCAATTACAGATCTGAGCTCAGGACAATAGGAAATCATCACACGTTTAACCATGCTTTTCTCATCAAGAGACAAAAGTCTGTTTTGGACATAATTAAGCAACTTTGAAGATGCACTAAGTCTTGGGCCAGTGGGATATCACATTAGGTTACTGTTCCTGTTTACTAAAATTATGTAGGAGTTTACAAAAAAGAAAAAGAAAAAAGCTAATGAACCTTCTGATTCACGTAGCTTAGGTTACCAAAAAGAAACTCCCTCACCTTTAAGAACTCCCTGGCACAGCATCATGAGGCGTGCAGCTTTCATTTCTCTTTCTCACTTCCTCTCCACCTGCTGGGGCTCTCCTTCATGGAGATTCAATTAGAAAGGTTTAGCTTGGACTTCAGGAAGATTTAAAATGATCATCTTCCAAGGAGAAAAAATATTGACTTAGAAAAAGTTACCATTGACCTAATCTTCCTGTGTTTAGCATCATCTGTCTCCAGGGAATCACCAGAATGCAGGATGCTGAGCAAAGCCTCTCAGAGTATCACGAGGGGAGTGAGCTTTGTTTTCAGCTCCTTGGAGGAACTCATTTTGCTGCAACGATCTTGATAGTATTTTCAAAACCAGAAGAAAATACATTCTGGCCTTCAATTTTTTCACCAAAAGGAAATATGAAGGACAATCTCAAGAAGTCCATACTAACTTCACCTACCTCAAATTGTTTTGCTTCTACATGTATAAAAGTCATAAAATATTGATATCAAGAACATATTAATTCCTACATTATCTCCTTACAGCACTGTGAATTGTAAGATTTTTTCATATCTCCTTTTACAATTTTTTAACTGACAATTCTAGCAGTTCTTTGACTCATTTAAAAAAAATCCAAGTGAAAAAAATGCTATAGTTTTGTTTAGTTATAAATTCTATCCTGATAAATATATATCTCTACAGAATAAGTTGTGTCATATCATCTTGGTGTAGTACAGTTACAACCCACCAGCCATGCCTTTCTTTAACACATGTAACAGGGACATTAGTTATACTTCCGACATATGGGTCCATCAATTGCCATTCTTATTAAACTTTCATTTCATTTCCTGGAACAATATTAAACTACAAGGGGAAAATTTAATAGTAAACAGTATATAACCAACATCGGGCTTAGTCATTAGTCTCAGAGAAGACACATGTTTTTCAACATGTGGACCAGGTAACTAAAAATGTCTGTCATAACCTGGCTGCTAGATCAAGCACAGATCAAATTATTTTTTTAATTCTGTCAATACTAAAGTGAAATATCTATAATGAAATAATGCAAGTTCAATTTTCACATTGGTGATAGTGGACTAAAAATAGCACCCAACTGCTTCAGAAATCTGAAAGGAGACAGTGTAAGTCTCCAGGGAAGTCTGGCAAGGTCACTCCTAACCTTTAAGCCCTGGAAACAGAAAAGAAGAAAAGGGAATCTTCAGTACCAAAGTAAACAAGGTATGGTTATTAAATTGACAGTAAATAATCTAAATGGAAGTATAGGAAATAAGTCATCACTAGAGAACTAACACTGATTTGACAAACAGAGGTTAAAAATTCTCACATGAACCATATACCAATTAAACAGATGGCCTGTCTAGACAGGCATGGCTGGGGCATTCACTTTAGCCATCATTATAATGTTGTAGTGACCAGAATTAGGTATTCTGCCACCCTGCTTTGCTTGAGCTTCTACTATAAATGCTAGAACAGTAACAATGAGTATGGCATGGTCTGATGCCCTCCGTGAACAGGAACTGGCTATTCCTCCATCTATTAGGTGTGAGGTAGTGGTCAGGAGTCAGAACAGAGGATCTAGTCCTGGTTCTGTCTCTACCAGCTGGGAAACCTTGGGGGAAGTTCCTTCACCTTTCTGGACTTTGATTTCTTCACCTGGAAAATATAAAAGGTAGGATTCCATCATGTCTGAGGCACCTCCTAGATGACAATACTGTGATTTTATGATGTTATTTGTGCAAAGGGAGGATTGCACCAAATTACACTATAATTTTACCCAGATTTTAAGTTCTCAGATGGGTTTCACATGCAAAGAAATTCCTAAGGTTGCTATCATCTAGTCTTTGTAGAATTTCATTTATTGGCTCCTGATATCAGAAGGAAAAACATCCCCCTACTTAATGGAAAACTGTTTAAACATGCTTTTAGCAAGGATCATAAAAATAGCTATTTCCCATAAAAATAAAAGAAGCAGCCTCGGGACACAGTCTAAGATGAAAGCATTGTCACAACTAAAATAAAGAAAAGGAATTAACAAACCAACTGCAAAGTAAATTGATCAGCAACAGAAAAATCCTGTCAATTTCTCTGCATAATGTCATTGGTTAAAAGCTTAAGCTCCAGAGTCCAAATTCTAGATCTAGAATCTCTAATTCTCCAGTACTGGTTGTAAGACCTTGGGCAAGTCACTTCCCCTCTCCAAGTCCTAGTTTCTGACTCCCATAAAATGAGAATAACAATAGTACCAGCCTCTTATGAGAAATGTAAGGTTTAAACAAGATGATCATGAAGGTTTTCGGCAAGGCACCTGGTACATTGTGTTCAAAAAACACTAGCTATCAGTGTTCTTCAAGTTATTTCTCTGATTCTTAACAATTTACCCTTATTTTATTAATTCAATATTCAGCTCTGTAAGTTAGTAAGCACTTATTCTCTCCAAGGAACTGGGCTGGAGCTCTGAAGACTACCACTCAGTTCCTCTTCACAACCTCACCTCCCCTTCTTTGTCTGGCTAAATCCTCATTCTTAAAAAATTCAGTTGAAAGGGTCACTTGCTCTGTTAAACCATTTTGACCTCCATATCAATGGACCAAGATCCTCCATCTGGTTAAGTGCCTCTCCTCAATGCTCCTGGCTGTCTCTTTTCTATCACAATTCTTATTCTACTGTTTTTTCATTGTCTATCCACTTGTCATCTCCCTCACTCAACCATAAACTCCTTGAAGACAATGTTCCCAATCTCTGTACCTACCACAAAAGCCAGTACATGATCAACATCCAGTAATGCTTGCTGAGTGAATGAATATGATAAATGAATTAGTAAATCTATGAAATTACTCTAATATGCTTTATAAGAGTTGTTCCCAACCTTTTTGGCACCTGTTCCATGACCGGTTTCATGGAAGACAATTTTTCCACAAACGGAACTGGGGATGGTTTTGGGATGATTCAAGTGCATCATATTTATAGTGCACTTTATTTCTATTAGTATTACACTGTAATATAAAATGAAATAATTATGCAACTCACCATAATGTAGAATCAATGAGAGCCCTGAACTTGTTTTCCTGCAACTAGACAGTCCCATCTGGGAGTGATGGGACACAATGACAGATCATCAGGAATTAGATTCTCATAAGAAGAACCCAGATCCCTCACATGCGCAGTTCACAATAGGGTTCGCATTCCTTTGAAAATCTAATGCTACCGCTGATCTGACAGGAGGCGGAGCTCAGGCAGTAATGCAAGTGATGGGGAGCAGCTGTAAATACAGATGAAGCGTCACTTGCATGCCCACCGCTCACCTCCTGCTGTGCAGCCCAGTTCCTAACAGGCCCCAAACCAGTACGAGTCCATGGTCCAGAGGCTGGGGACCGCTGCTCTATACATTAATAAAATCTATTCCATAGAGAGGGAAGACAACTCTATTTACAACTAAAATGAAAGGAATTCTCTGGTGATTACAGTAAAAGTACTGGGAAAAGGTTCTGTATGCACATAATGCACACTGAACAAATGACAGGTGGAAAATTCACCTGGTAGGGATAGCATTTGAGCTGGACCTTGACTTCTGGGTAGAATCAGCCTAACAGAGATGGAACAAGAAGAAAGAAGGGTACATGGTACAGATGAAGATCACTATGAAGAACAGAAGTAGGAACATGCCATTTAAACATGGCTCTTTCAACAAAAGCTTCTCGCAGTAATAGTAGGAGATTGATTGGAATCAAAGTACAAGGGCTTGATTACCACACCATGGAATACACATGTTTTCTCTGACTGGCCTGAGGTCTTTCATGCAGAGGAAGAACCAGATCAGGTTGGGGAGCATATATGATATATGTACATATATATATTATATATATATATATGTATATCAGGTATATATATATATGTGTGTGTATATATATATGTGTATATATACACTTTAGGTAGTACATTCTAGTAGCTTATGATTAATTAGAGTTTGAAAGCTCAAAACCTGAAAAGCCAGTGAGGAACTCCTAACAGCAATAAGAGAAAACTGACCCCGTGTAGAGAAAGGCAAGAATGACATGACAGATATCTGAGAGGAAACTTCCCATCAGTGTTTTTAAGATGTTCTAGAAAATGACCAGTACTGCACTGTTGTCAACTACAGTCATTCAATCTAAGAACTCTAGCAAAAGAATGATTCTACAAGTTATTTGATAACTTTGCTAGCTATTCCCTAATATCAAACACAGGCTTCTTAGAAAAGGGTTGGACCCTTGACAGAAAAGCAACATTGGTTTCATTGATCACAATTGCTGAGAATCAAACACAAAGAACCAAGATCCAGAGAGCCCTGGGACAGGGGTTAATAATCCCTCATTGTGTGGAGCCCAAAACCTGTTAGTCAAGTAGTGTGGGCACTAGAGACCCACATTCACTTCTCACCCAAACACTCGCATTTATACATATCTCTGAGATTTTGAAGACTTGCTTTCAGCTGCTTATTCTGAGTTCACGTGAGGAAATGAGTGGGCTTGAGGACTGAGGACCGGACACCATGGGCTTCTATACTAAGCTGGAGTGCCTGAATGCCACTTTCCTCATCCATAAATTCATCTTCTACAATGCAAAATTGGACTGGGGAAGCATTAAAAACAGTATTCTATTTATGGAAAGGATTTTGCAAATACGTCAGAGGGAGGACATGAGGAGAGCTTTAATTGAGTCCTCCTCCACATTTAAGACTGGTTCAAGGATTCAAACTTATAGAACTTTCCAACCATGCAGGTGGAAATTTTATGCAATCAACAATTGTACTGATATTTGGGATTTTATAGTTGTATCAACAATGCTAGAGGTTATGTGTACCACTAACAGCCTGAAGTGGTGGCAACTCTCTGATGAACCAGAAGGAAAAAGAACCCTATGAGGGAAGATATGAGGGCCTAAATTACCTTCAGTTATCTAAACACTTAACAAAAATCGAATTATACAGGCTAACTGGCACAGGTGTCTGTTTGTGTCCACGTTTTAGATTGCTTCCTAATGTTATCTTCATATCTGGCACCAAAAATCTGCATCTTCATACTCTTCAATCTACCTTCTTTGTATTTATTCCACATCAAATGCAACGGCCAGTCTTGAAACTTATTTTGGAAAGCTGAGGAGTAGAATTGAAAGCTACTGTGATCTTTCTCCCCAGCACTCCTTTTACCCTCTGCTTCTGAAATCCAAGAGGCCCAAGGAAATGAAGACTTAGAAATCTAGCAGACCTGGGTTTGAATAGTGCTCCTCGTGGTTAGAACACAGCAAAACCTTGAGGCACATCACTAGTCTCACTTCCCTCCATGTCTCCATCCTGAAGACTTGGAAATATCCTCCATCTAAAGTTGCAGGAAGAGTACATGAGCTTTAACTGCAAATCAGTGAGAAAAGCCCCAAAATTTGTTTTGTTTGTTGTTTTTCTTAACTACTGACTCAAGCTTCGACCCAGAGCAATTGTCAGAACTGCTGAAATACGGCCTGGGTCTCAGTAGTTTTTTAATCATCTGGGTGATTCTGAAATAATCCTTGATTTGGATATTCCAACCAAGGTGAAAAAGACGTCCTTGTAGATGCTCCCTAAGTACGAGCTTCCAACTCCTTCTTTCTCCCTGTTCCCGTTTTTCCAAATCACAGAAAAATTCCTTCCTTGCCCTCTGTACAGCATAACTTCTCCATAAGCTACTTACCTTACCATAAGCTTCAATTAATTCCCTCTCTGGGATTGCTTCAGTCCACAATACTTAATGCCCCTCACTCTTTTTATTGATTGATTAATTTTTACTGATTTGGAGTATCTTTGTTTTTGTTTTTGCTTTTTTGTAGATACAGGGTCTCACTGCGTTGCCCAGGCTGGTCTGGAGCTCCTGGGCTCAAGCAATCCTCAGTGCTGGGATTACAGGCATGAGCAGCTGCATGCAGCCAAATTTGAAGGTTTTTTTACAGTTGTTTTGTTTTGTTTTTGTAGCACAGTACCTGGCATGTAATAAGCACTTCAAGAAATACTAGCTTCCTGCTTCCTTTTGGTTGCAGAAGTTTAACTTCTAATCACAATAGGGTATTAAAGCTAGTCACTTGAAGGCAAAATAAACAAATATAGGGACATTCCAGACTTGTAGAGAATTCCCATACTCACCTTCTTCAGGGTATAGTACTCAATTCCCTTCCGAAGCAGTAATAAAAAATAATGGCTTGCTATGTGCCAGGAATGTTAAAGCCCTAGACATCTATGAATTTGTTTAATCCTCAAATCATCCAAATGATGTAGCTTTTACAGATGAGGAAACTGAGGCACACAGTTAAGCAATTTGCCAGTGATGACAACTACACAGGAGTCATGCCAGAATAGAAATATAGCTGCTGGCTCCCAGACCTGTGCTTTCATCACTCTATTATATAGAATCGGTTCTCATTATTCATGGTACTCATGTTCTATAAAGTCGCCTCGAACACTGAATTAGCAAATACCGAACCACTGCATTGAGAGGAAAACAGGGTAGTTTCCTGGGAGCCTTTGGTTTACAGCATTTTTGCCAACTCATTAATACATAACCTTGTTTTATATGTTTTTCTGTTCAAAAACACTGTATTTAACATATCCTGTTGATTCACCATCATTGAACTCATGGCCAACAGCACTGTAACTCATGCCTGAACAAAGCTTATCAAACACGTATTTTCTCTTAAGACACGTCAGAGCCTTGCTGCACTTAGAATCCCTAGACAGTACTCCAGGACTATGCTTAGGGGCCATTTTAAACAGCAAAATCATCAACAGGGATTATGAAAATGCAAAATCGTAACACGAAGTAGATCGCAAGAGGGACACTTGTTTATAGTCTGAAAGCTGCAAGGAGAAGTGAGCCTTGCTCAGCCTCAGCTGGGAACATATACGTCAGATAAATTTTTTTGCCATTCCACACGTGTCTGCAAAGGACTGAGAAAGCACCGTGAGTATCGACTCGAAGGTTACAAATAAACGTCAGTAAGTCAGCGAATCTGCAAATACAGAATCCATGAATAATGAGGGCCGACTGTACTTGGGATGCTGTGTGGAGTCCTCTTTCTACTTTTGTTCCTGAGAAAGAGAGATTCGCAAACTTCCCACATTCTTCCAGTGGCATCTAAGGATCCCTTCCTAAATGGCCTTTCTCCCAGCCAATAGACTGAAGCAAACCATGTCCCTGACGCTTCCTGCCCACTACCATCCATTCTTTCAACCAACAGCTTCTCCAGGCTTTCACGTGCCATGCACTTTGCTAAGAGCTTGAGGGAAGTACAGCAATGAAGAAGACACGGTTTCTGTTTGGACCAGTGCTCAGGGATTCCTCCTATTAAAAATCAAAGAGGCTTCCGAAAGCCCTACAATTTTTTCCCTGTAACTAAAGAAAATAGCTTCTCAATGTAACTAAATTTTATCTCATACGCAAATTGGAATGTATACCCTTTCACTCTGAATTGCTTGAAATATTCCAGGAGAAATAAATACAACTCTGTGTAAGGTCTTCTAAAAAAGCAGAAGTCAAAGTCACCAGAAAGAACCTTTAAAATCAACTATGTTTCTGACAATGTTGCTTTCGAAACTGTTAGCCCACCCCCGCAAAATCACCATTGAAAAATACCTTTGTGGTGTAAGTAAGATTAATCATGAATGCACTGAATGTTCAGAAATGAGTGTTTTTGTTTTTGTTGATTAAGTGGGAAGTTACAGTTAGCAAAAATGCCTTGTACACGTTCACATGGATCTAAAACTCCTGAAACCAAGTTTACTGGGAGACAACAGTCAAGACTACACTGTTAGTTTACACATGCAGGAGATTCTGGTATTAGAATCTTACCTATTCACGCTATAAGACTTCCCAGCTGCTAGGTGCAATGCTGTTGCATGAACTGCTGGGAAAACAAAACCACACTTTATATAGTCTAAGGCCTCAATGAATGACTCAATTTGGAATAAGGTAGCCAAATGAATGAATGAACAAACTTTCAAAGAAATTCTACTAATTGAAATTTTCCTCTTTATTTTGTTGAAGCTTCTATCCTCAGAGACAAGAAAAACATCACTTTTTGAAACTTTTAATCTAGTTAATACCACTCTGAGTTATTACGGCATATTCTTATACTGGCTGAGGTAGGAACTCTGTTTAGCCCTGTTCCAAATTTCATTAAAATAACAGATGAGACAGGTCAATAAAGAAATAAACCAGAAAAGGTGAAAGAAAAATATCTGAGAATACACAGATGGAACAACTAAAACAGAAAAGAAAAAAGAAAGCTTAATAGAGTAAAAGAGGCCAAAAACTCTTTAAAGGGAGTTTAAACTTCTATGTAGTAGAAAATAAAGCGAATGAAACAAGAAAATATGAGAATGGACTCAAAATTCTAAAAGACCTGCAGAAGAAAGAGGAAGTACGCCAATGCAAAGATGATTATTTCTAACATCATTTAATTGCAGGAAACTAAAAGAGAACATTGTCTTTTGCTTTCAGGGCCATAAAAGAAATCCCAAGCCGCCCAACAAGTCAAGGAGCCAAGAAAACTGCCCAGGAAGTAGTGCCAGGTATGCACTAGTTGGCTGCTGGGGCCCCTAACTTGCCACTGTTTAGGAACAGGCAGAATGAGCCTGGGACCGAAGGATGGAAGACGGAACTGGAACCAAGGAGCATGGACCTTAGGGCCCGGCCAGTTCTACGGCTTCTGAGCTGGAGATGAGCATCTGAATAATAAAACTGCAGAGGTCTTCCATTCCTCCTGGGGTTGACAACATTTGGGGAACTCTCAAAAAGAACCCACCTGAGCTTTTCAAGGGCTCATCTGGAAGTGTCTAGTTCTGAACATTACTTAATGGATTTTATTAACTTTGAGTGAACTTTTATAATTTTCCCAAGTGTAATTCATAGGATCTCCAAAAAATAGAACATTACCAAACAAAGAAGTCTACTATCTTATTAAAGATGACACTTTATTTAAAGTAGATGTTATAAGAACAAACTAATCTGTCCCTCTAAATAGTTCAGAGGAGAGACAAAAAATTTTCAGTCTTGCTTGGAATTTTGGGTTCTTTTAAATTTTTTGTGTAGCAATTATAGGTACTTAATAAGTTTCTAATATTATTGGTAATATCACTATTAAAATTTTCAGACTATTAAATTAGAATTCTACAACAATGAGCCAAGTAGATTTAAAGGATTGGATTTCTGTATAGGAGGAACATCTCCAGGGTCCATAGGAGGCATCCAGAAATACCACCTACCCAAACTGAGACAAAAACTTCATTTCCATCATCATCGTCATCATCAAAATCATGGATCATTACCACTACCATATCACTTACAAGTGGGTTGTAAGAAAGTCATACTCTTTCTTATTTGCCCACGTTTCTTGAAATTATTACTTTATTAAACTACATAAAATTTTGTCAGTTGAGACCAGAATAGTTGTCATTCTATGCTTCCTTTATTTTTTGAGGTGATCTAAAAACATACTCATAATTTAAAACATTGTTGATTAATGCAAAACTTTCTTCAGAGTCCCTCCTGATATTATCCAAGGCAGAGAATTCAGCAATTATGGTTTCTTCCCTCATAAGATTAAGGATATTATAAAGGTGCTTCCCGTAACCTCCAGCCTACTTAAATCTTGGGATTTCGGAGATCAGTATGAGCATATTTTAGAGATGAAGTAGCGAACAGCTCAGACATACTTTTTTTTTTTTTTTGTAAGTGACATTACACGTCAATTCATCGGTGGAGTTTAAAATATAAAACCCCTCCATAACTTTGGTGACCTGCCTCCTTTCCATGAAGTCTCTTACACTTTCGCTTTGGCTGGTTTCAAGTGGCTGTATTTTTTGGATTAATAGAGCATCTTTCTCTGGAGTATGCATTTGGTTCTAAACAAGTGTAGCCACTCTGTTTTCCTTTTTTTAGATAAGCAAACTGAGACAGAATTAAACCAAAAGACTAATTTGCTCCTCTCCATTCAAAGTTGTCTGGAAAAGAAAGAAACGCACTTAGCACGCTGCTCTCTCTACTGGGTTCTTCTAAAGTTACATTAAAAATAATAATGAAGTCACAGGGAGTGGTTAAGATGTATTAATTTCATGCTGAGTACGGATTTTAGAAAAATATAATTAAAATTCATATATTTCCTTATGTAAAATTGTTTACACATAATCAGGGTTTTGACATTTTTTTAAATGTGTCTGTAAAATAAATGTTCTTTATGATAACCTGGTAAGCCAGGCTGCAGACAAATGTTGCAGATGGTGATAAAGATTTTACTTAAATTTGACTTTCACAGGAAAAGATTTCATATAATCATCATTCTATATTTATAACAAAATTCCTGACCACTTAAATCTGTTATTTCCCTGCTTTTTAGCCTATGAAAGCACCAAAACAAATATTAACATGTGAGTAAAATAATAAAAACACCTAATGTTTGTTTAGTTTCTATACCACTTTCACATATACAATCTCGCTTAACAAAGTTACTATTGTCTCATCATTCATTAATGGTAAGTCTGGCATCTTTTCTAGTTTTTCCTGGTATCTATGGTTCCTCCCCTTGGCAGTTTCTTACACCTGTCTTACATATACTTAAAATTATAAGAAACCAAAATTCTCAAACCTGAGAATTTTCCCAAATTATGAATGTCATAGCCTAAGTGTAATCACAAAAGTAAATAACAACTATAGCTAGGGATCCAAATTAAATGAGTGTGAGAAAGAAGATTAGAATAAGTGGCAATTATCCTTCAGGAGCTTTCTTCCAAACAGGTACAAGCCACATGGAGGAGGTGAAAATGAAATGGGGATTGAAGATGTGATTCCGTTTTCATCCGAAAATATGCTCATTCACCAGGGAATATGTGACTCTTTGGACTATTCTTAGACCAGCACAAAGTGTCAGGTAATCAGTAACAATTTAAATTAATAAAAAAGTAAGATCAGAAAGGAAGGGGGCTGAAATGTTATCTAAGTAAAAGGAAAAATGTATCAGAAACTTGAAACTTAGTCACTTAAATCTCACTTTGGAGATCAGTCTCTATTCAAAGTTGAGAAAGAGTTTTAAATGATCACCAGTGGAAAAATTAGTCATCCAAAATATGCAGACGGCCAGGATACAAATTAGCAGGGCATTGATTTTGATGCAAAAGGTTTATACATTCGCCAAGTTTTTTGGAGAAGTGAGAGATGTCTAACTTTTAACAATACTGAGTAATAAAACTGAAATAAGCATGCAGCATTAAATTCCTAATTTGAACTTTAAAAAGGATAGTTGATATAGTTAACTTCATCTTTAGTATTATTCAAAGTTCCTAAGTTGTTTGAAATCCAAAAAAGGAACCCAGGATAAGATGATTCCCTGTTTCCTTCATCGTGAAATTTTGAGTAATATCTTGCAAAATCTCAGCTTGCAAAGTAACAAATTTATATTAATAACAATTTGCTGGGACATGTGACAATCTTTCTCACATTATTATGTGCCCAGAGAAATTTTATCTATTACATTTCTTCACACATAGATGTGGCTGCATATTATGGAAGAAATGGAAGAAGGTAACCACAGCATCTCAATGCTAAATGATGTGACCTTCACATAAATTCTCTGAACATCCAGTGGGACACTCGGGAGGACAGTCCACATGACAGCACCATTCTACAATAGAAAAGTTAAGAATCAGATAGTAAAACTTACCCTAACTGACTAAAGACACCAACCTAATTTATAAGGGGAAAATGAAGACAATCAAAATAGCCTTTTGATTTGTATAGGTAAAAACAACCAGCCACTTGCCTGAATTTTTTGTTTTCTACTGAACATTTAATATTTTAGGCCATTAGCTTTCTAATTTTTTCTTTGAATTCAATCCACAGTGAGAAATACATTTTACATCACAATCAGCACACAGAAGCACGTATAATTAAAACAGATTTTCAGGAAACAAAACTTATCCTTAACGAAATACCATGCACTCTGATATTTTCTATTATATTCCTTTCCATTTTATTCCTTTTAAAAAATATTCTAGACTAACTAAACTGATTTCATGACCCTCTGGGTCATGACAAGCAGTTTGAAAACACTGCTTTCAGCCCCAAAACTTTTGAGAACTACTTAAGAAACTTAAAGTTTCCTAAAAGAGCCCAATCAATCCTTTCCTTTATACCCAGAGTCATTTAAGCAGAAAAACTGAGAGGGGAAAAATACTAAATAACATCTGTCCATATGAAGAACTTGCATAGATGCTTCTTTTCCTTGCTGGATAATAAGAGGTAGAATTCTAACAAAAGAAGAAAGATAATCCAGGAAATAAAACACAGGAAAAATCATTCTAAAACTGAATTTCCACACAGAGTCCCATTTGTGCAAGTTTTTTTTTAATTTTTAAGTTCCTTGTCTCTTTTTTATTATTCTAAGAGTGTTTGAATATCATGTAATGCAAAAAGTGTAAGATAGGGCATATTACACTGATACTACTTATCACTGGGATGATGAACAATTTTGAATAAGATGCCATCCCCTCTGTATTTGACCAGGTTCACTTTGTAATTATTAGCAAGGCAGTAAATAATCTACCAAGGAGCAGTCTCATTAGTGCCCATTGAAATTCAGCAGCATTAATTTGCAATAAAAGAACTGAAAATTAAATAGGGAAGAAAATGGTTTCTGGAGTCCATCATAAGGTTATGGAATTCACATCATCCCAGTGCCTTCCTTCACATCAAGCAGTTTTAAATGTTGTGTGGAATTAGACTTAATCGCTGTACTTTGTTCTTCCATTTAAAAAAAAAAGGTGGGCAGAAGAAATCCTTTTTCTCTGTTTTAACCCTAAATTAAAACAAGTAAAATTAATTTGAAATATGCCAACTTTTAAAAGTTTTGTTCATTGTTTGTCTTTTAAGTAAAGACAGCTTGGATCTACGTGGCTGTGGGATGCTCTAAATTTCTCTAAGGCGGCTGAAGATGCACGCTGAATACCCCCAGAATCTGCACTTCAGTATCCTCTGGGGCCAAACTGCACCTTAGTCCACCTTCCTTCTGCTGTAAATATCCCCGGAAACAGAATACTGAACAAAAACTGGTCCACGGCTTACAAGGCAGAAAGATATAGGGACACCAGTCCGGATACCAGTGTACAGTTGGGAAATGCCTAATTCAGCACCCAGCCATGTGGCGCCCTGAAGCTTCCAAACCCAGTCCGGGGTACACCTGTCCTGTGGCCACCTAGGCAGGTGTTCACCAGAAGCGCCCACCTAATCCCTCTGCAGGCCCATCAGGACAAAAAAAAAAAAAAGGAGAAACTGGGCAAGAGAAAATGGGTGGGAGAAGAGAGGGAGAAAGAACAAATCTTGTCGGGAAAAAAATTAAAATGAGGACACACAACCTTCGCCATTGAAGTCACAATGTGGTCTCCTGTGTCCTGGACCGGTCGCGCTCCTTCCACAGTGGCTGCGAGGCGCAGACCCCGGCTGACCCGCACGCCACTCCGGGGCATTCTCCCCGGGTGGGACAGGCTCGTCACTGCGCTGGCAGGAGATTATTTTTAAGCACTTGTGCTTCCATATGGCTTGTTTTAAACTCGCGGGACACCTACAAATTTCCGGCTGTCAGAAGTCACATGCCAGCAATCCGCTCCAGCGCGGACTCAGCCAGCTAACTCCGAAATCAGATCCATTCAACTCCCAATCGCTCTCTAAAGCCCCAGGACGTGGGGTGGGGAGGAGGGGAAAGCGAGTGACAGGAATCGCTTCCCAGAAAGTCATCATCATAGCTGACATATTTCCAATCAAATAGTCTAGATGAAAGGAAATTTGGGGAGCACATTAAACAAAAACATTAAAAGGATAAATAAAACTCTGCTGAGCTCTGCTAACTCCAAACACCCCCAACTTTAAATGCCAAGAGCGGGACCTTCCCAAGTGACTCAAAGCGCCCCGTGTTTATTTGCCTAGAGGTGTTTTCTCCCACAAATAACTGCTGCTTTGTCTGGTTTTCCAACGTGTGTTTTGTTAGGAAGCCCCGGGCTTTCGGGTCTGCCTCTCGCACGGACGGTAAGTGAGTGGAGAGCACGTTTTTTTCAGCTGCCCGGCGAGCGAGCTCGACTCTGAACGCAACGCGGGCTGCACGCAGAACCCCCAGGCTGGGCCGCGCGCCCCGGGCTCCCTGCGCGCACCCTCGGGTCGCACGTCCCGCGGCTCCCGCGGCTCCTTTGGCTCCCCCTTCTCCCTCCCTGCCTCCCTCCCTCCTGCCGGGCGCGGCGGCCACCCCGACGGGCGGCGCGGGCGCGGGTACCTGTAGAATGCCGGCGGGCCGGCCTCGCGCACCGTGTAGCCGCTGGGCTCGTTCTCCAAGTAGTAGGGCACCTGCTGGCCGTGGGGCTGCAGGAAAGGCGACAGCTGCGGCGGCGGGTGCAGTAGCATCAGCGGGCTCGGAGACACGCTGTTGAGTGGGGGGAAACCCCCCAGGCCGCTGGAGCCGAACGCCGCAGCCTCAGACCCGGGGCCGTAGGGGAGGCCGGTCTGACCGTAGACCTGCGCGTTGGCGGCGGCCGCGGCGCTGAACTCGTAGGCGGCGCCCTCGGGGTAGTTGTACACGGCGGGCTTGCTGCTGTCCACGTACACCTCGCCCAGGGGCCGCTCCAGGGGGATCTTGAGCTGCGGACGGTTCAGGGGCTCCAGCTCGTTCCCTTGGATCTGATGCAGTAGAGCCATCCCGGATGCTTTGGTGTGGAGGGTCATGGTCATGTCCGTGGCCGCGGGCAGGGTGCAGACCGTGTCCCCGCAGGGCAGAAGGCTCAGAAGCCGGTGGGCCACCTGGAAAAAGAGCACAGCCCGAGGTTAGAGGCGACGCAGCACATGTCCCGCTGAGATGCGAGCTCTGGCCCCGGCCCTGCCCCGGGAGCCTGCGGGTCCGGTGGAGCCGGGCGACCCGACGGGAGCAAGTGCAGTCCCAGGACGAACGCCCTCCGCCAGCTCCCGGGCTCCCGGGCCTCCAACTTTAAGTACTGGTCTTCCGAGCTCATATGCATTACAAAGGTGCTGGAGGACGGCCAGGGACTGTTGCCTTGCCCTGACATTGGCTTAAACATCACTCCAGGCACAACTCGATTTGGAGCGATCCCAAAGAGCAGCTTCCCTGAACTTTACTTTACTTGTCGTCGCTGCTGGATAGAGGCTGAGTTTCACGGCCAGGGGGCGGAGGCGCACGAGGATCTGCTAAAGGTGGCCCAGGGAAGACTGGGCTTAAAATAAACGCGAAAAACGAATCCAGGGGCCGGCTTTCTCTAATGTGCTGCCTTATGTGCCCCGTGCCAGACTCCGATATATCTCTGTTTGTCTCTCTTTCTGTTTGATTCCCCCTCCTCGTTGGCTAGAAATACGTAGTGTGTACATAGGATGACCCTGGGGAGGACTACACTGTAACCGAGATAGGGCAGATAGAATGGGGTGTGCGGTTGCATAGGCAGCCAGCCACAGACAGCTATATTTAGCAGCTGGGGGAACTGACAGGGGGCATCTGAGGGGAAGGGGGCGGAGATTCAGGGTATACATATAGGAAGAGCTGCATTTTGCCATCAGGAGAATGCAACCTGCCAGGACCTCAGTTTCTTCCTCTGCAAAATGCTCCCAAAGTGGACCCTTCCACAACCTTCTGAGATTCTCTCAGCCTGACTTGTGTGTTTATGTTGGACCATAGTACTGTACTTGGTCCCATTAGGAATTCTCATGTGAAGGATGATTCAGAAAAACCTTTGGTTAGGGCGCACATGGGTGTTCATGCCTTCCACAGGTTGGTTATGCAACCAAAACTTCAGAAAACTGAATATAAAATGTGACCTTTTCATACCAAACATAACCTCAGGTCAGGAACCAAAGCTTTGGCCATTATGTTATATTGTCGGTCTGGTCCAGCTAACAGATTTTTAAAATGCATTTCTGCATGTCTATCCTTTGGTCCTACAACTCGATCTTCTCGGTTCACTTGGGCTAGGATATGCAGAATCAAATATCCAGATGAAAAACAAACAGAAAAAAGTTTTTAACTGAATTAAAAGTTAAGCATGCACACACACATACACACACACATATGTACATGTATACATATTAAGGAGATAAAAAATAGGTGAAGTATATCATGCATCTATAATCTTGGATAGTTTATACTTTTTAATAAACTTCCTCTGCTGCAGCCTAACAGACTCTGATACAACTATCAGTACTTTGTTTTAATTGCTATCCCAAACACCCGACAGAGTATCTGACAAAGTGTTCATGGTCTATCTAAATGCCAAGCTTACTGTTACTAAGAGTTACATTTTTGAATCTTTTATATCAAGTATACATTTTATCTAATTCTTACAAAAACAGACCATTGTTGGACAATATGCAAATGTAGCTGAAGCCAAAATCGAGTTTAGCATTAATGACTATAGATTGTCAGCAAATAAAGGGTTAAAAACACATTAGGTGCATCGCAGATATTTCCCTTTATGTCCAGCAATCATTACTTTCCAAAACAATTTTTTACAGATGATTTAATTTCCATAAATCACACTTTCAATTTTCAAATGCCTTTTTAAAACACATGCAAAAAGCACTTCATAGGGCTCTTAAAACATCTGAACCTGCCAAATTATATGCAAATGGCACAAAGAATCCTTCAAGTCCTGAAAGAAAAAGGAGACACACATACCCCCACGGAGAACAGCAATCCTCATCTCCCTGCTAGGATACAGACACTAGCCAGAAAGGTAAGTTGCTTTCTCAAAATGCTAAAGCTACAGAGAGAGAAATCAAAACAAGCCTACCCTGCTGGATCAAGAGCGTCTTTCCAGAAATGTTCCATGGGCTTGTAGAAGTCAAGGGCCGAGAGAGCGAGAAGGAAGGAAGGAATGTGCTCGCATGTGCGAGTGGCTCAGTGTGTGAACTAGGCAGAGAGCGTGTGTGGATGTGTTTGTGCGTGGAATGGCAGGGATTCGGGAAGCAGCCAGTAGGCAGGGCACTTGGCAGCCCCTCCCGGCAGACACGCAGCTGGGCTACTGCACAGCGCTGGATGAATGGCAGTGGGGAGTGAGGGGAGACTTGCTGTCTGCTCACAGGGAGCAGCGTGGCACAGCCAGAGAAAGCTGTACTGGGGAGGAGAAACCCCAGCCCCCTTGCCCCTACCCTTGGAGGCTGGAAAGTACCCTATGCTTTCTGCTGCCACCCCAAGCAAGAGGAAAAACAGGCTTGCTGTGAATCATAGTCTTACGGCTAAAATAGAATGCCAGTCAAAAGTGTATGGATATCAAGTTTACGAAATAGGACATGGGTGGTTTTTCCGAAAGAATATAATTTAACAATAAAAGCCTTCTGGGATACATGTGGATCAAATGCCTTACTGGCCCTAGCCCCCAGTCTCTGAACAGAGGCATTGCCATGCCTCCGATTGCACCAGGAAACCAGACTTTGGAATAAATGTTTTGGCATTCCAGGGATGTGTTTCCAGCTGAAATGTAATACTCCTCCACTTCGTTAACCAAACCCACAAACCTTTCCACGAATAGCTCAGTTGACTGCTTTCTGTAAACATGTGAAAAATACGTATTATTAAAAGCCTAGGATATGAACATAAGATGAAGGTAGATACCTTTGTTTTAAACTGATTTTAGGCTTTCGAGTTGCACTGACCGTGATCGGGAAAGAGGTCTCTCATTTCTCAGTGGCGTTCACGTGGATCCACCTCTTGACCACTTTCTCAACTATTCTCTCAGCCATAGTACTAACACGCAATACTGAGGTGCTCCTAGAGTGCCCACGCTCAGGGTCCCAGGACACATGACACCCAATGGAGCCTTTGTTGCCAGACATTAGTCACCACCTTGGATATTAAATGACTCTAATCACAATGCCAGGAGTGGCCGGTCTCTGGCCCTGGGACACTATGCAGTTACTGAGAGATTTATGAGTGGCTCTTGAGACCAGTACAAAAAAGAAATAGAAAGTCATAAAAATATTAATGATGCCATCATGCAAATATATGCTTTTGTGCTTTGAAAGACCCCCAATATTGCAGTGTTTGAGCACAGGAGAGCTCTCTCCATAGTCAGTATTGAAAATAAATATTGGATATAAATAAATATTGAAAAGAGAGTCTGTTACCCTTTGTTGGTGACAGTGGTCCCTCCTGTCGGTCAACAATGGCCACCCATGCTCTAGACCAGTCCCCCAAAAAAGCAAGAGTATTCAGGGAGGGAGGAGAGAGGAACAGGGGAAGGGAGAAAGAAAGGAAAGGGGATCTGCAATTGTTCACTATTGACATAGGAAGAATAAGAAGGTTGGCTGTCTTCTCATAGGCTTTGATTGTTCAGAGACTTACAATCAAAGTTAGCCCAAGAAGTTCAATAAAGGCAGTTTTCTTAACCACTTTCTTTCCAGCATTCTCTTCCAAACTCGTCTTGGTGAGCCTTATCCCTGGGCTTGGTGAGCATGGGTGGGAAAGTATACTGTGCTATGCCGACTTTCCTCTTGTGCCTTTGGCAAAAACTTCACTCTTGGGCTCCCAGCTCTCTCTGCTTCCTTCCCTACCCTCTCATGCTGGACACACACACTCCAGCCATGACCTACTGGCTCTCTCAGGTGAAGAAGGGTAAAAATTGATCTGGCTCCACCGTTGAATGTATTTCCAGCCCCACGTTTCCAGCAGTCTGCTGGGCATTGCTGACTTGTTTAAATATGAGTCACCATTCTCAAACATGGTGTTCCTCTCAACTTCCCTCTGTCTGTGCCCAGCATTACTGTCTCTCCAGTCACCCAGATTAAAATCTCACTGTCTTCTTCAAGGGCTGATTTTCCCTTGCCTTCCAAACCTAATCACGAGGCAATTCCTGAGCCTTCTAGCTTTACAATCTCTCTTTTTCCACTGCATTTCTGCCACTCCCTTTGAGACCTATTACCTTACCTGTCCTAAGAGCCTGCTAAGGACCTCTCTACCCTCTCCTCCCGGACTTCATCCTAAACCCTGCGACCTGTTTACTTTCTTGGATTTTTTTTACTGCTTCAGGATCTATCTTGACATGACCTAGCTCTGCCTTTAACCCAAATCATAGCTTCCCCCATGAGTTCAGGGTTTCCTCTCTGCCCATAACGATCCTTCCTAGTCCATCTCCGACTGTAACCTATGCTTCAGCCAAGCAAAATTTTAATACTCCAAGAACTCAAGGCTTTTCTTTTCTTCTACCTTAAATCCCCACTTTCTTGGCTTGTCAGGGGAAAGCATGCCTCTTGTCATAGGTCCAGCCCAAATGCTACCACATTCATTATTCCTTCCTTTAGTCTCTATTCAAAGAAAATTTCCTCTCCTCTGAATTCTAGTAGTAGTTATCATGCATTTATCAAATTCTTCCTGAATTAGAGTTATTTATCTGTTTTTTATCTCCTCACGCTGCTCATAAGCTCCTTGAGGACAAGGTCTGGCTAGAATTATTTGGGAATTATGAGCACCTAGCAGTGCCCCTGGCCATGTTAAGTCATCAAATGTTGGTTAATTTATTGATATAGATACTTAAAAGGACAATGTAATATTATAGGTGTCTGGATTACTATCTCTAAAAGTTAACTTTCCATGTGACATTCTACCATTTTTTTTTTTTTTTTTGAGACAGAGTTTCACTTTTGTCACCCAGGCTGGAGTACACTGGTGTGATCTTGGCTCACTGCAATCTCTGCCTCCCAGGTTCAAGTGATTCTCCTGCCTCAGCCTCCCAAAGTAGCTGGGATTACAGGTGTCCGCCACCACACCCAGCTAATTTTTTTGTATGTTTAGTTGAGACAGGATTTCACCATGTTGGCCAGGCTGGTCCTGAACTCCTGACCACAGGTGATCCACTCGCCTCAGCCTCCCAAAGTGCTGGGATCATAGGCATGAGCCATCGTGCCCGGTCCATCCTACCATTTTCAAAACTGTTTTTGCTAGAAGATTATCTTTGTATCTTCATGCCAACTGAGGCCATAAAGTCAAAATTTAAATTCATACAATCTCGAGGCTTAAGTCTGCAATTCTTGGCAGCATGATTCACAAGAGAGCTCTGAATTTTTAGTTCGTAAGCAGATAATACTATGACCAAACATAGCTTCTTCTCTAGGTCCATTAAAAGTGTTTTACATTTACAAAAACATTATTCTTCCAAAAGAAACATGAAAGAAAATAAATGTGGAACTATCTCCATAATAGCTTATACTACCAGAAATGGTTCCTTCACTCTGAGACGTGAAGGTTTGGCTGTGTTCAAACTTCTTATTGTACTGATTATAAATGCTCTGTTTGGAAGCTTATTTTTGAGCATTTATCTGATACCATCAATTTTCCTCTAATGTGGAAAAATAACGAAGAATTTCCCTTTAAGTTTCTGCTCATTTTCATAAATAGTTTGGTCACTTATTTTAAGGGTTTTTGATTAGCTCCTAGACTTTTCTCACCTGACCCTGAGTTTTTGCTTTTTGAAGCAAAATTTATATACAATGAAATACATGTACCTAAAGCATACCATTTGATGAATTTGACAGATGGATATGTCCGTGTAACAATCATCCCAATGAAAGTATAGAGTATTTCCATCACCCCAGAAATTTCCCTTTGTGTCCCATTCTAATAAACTCCCAACCCCTCTAGGCAACCATTGTCCTGATTTCTATCACCATCTGGGCCAGGTGGCAAAATAAATCTATGATCTCTTTGGACCATGATCTCTTACAGATTGAAGTGCACATACCGCATTTCCTACCAATGGCCCAGCCAGCAAAGTGCTGGGCATGCAGGTTACTGGGCATCAAAGGACAGCGCTATCCTCTTCTCAGTCAGACTCCTCTTGCTGCAATGGGACCCTCAAGGCCATAGAATTGTCCTAACACTCTAGTCATGAATCTTTTTAAGTACAACGGCTTTTAACATGATCAAGTTTTACCCAAGTCTGCAAGGGTACACATTAACAAGAAGCCAAATGGAATCAGTATTCTTTAACATGTTTTTAAACAGCCTTTTCTTTCCCACTATCTCTCCAAGGAAAAAAATGCATGATTTGTGACCAAGAATCAAGCCAAAGACCCTGACTCTCACAAAGCCTGTGATCTCAGATCCCATTTCCTGGCCTCCCACCCAGGACTTGATGAAGACAGTTTGAATTTTTCAGTTGTCAGGCAGCATGACTGTTCTTGATTATGAGTCAATGAATGATTTGGATTTAACTTGCAAGCTTAATAGAATTTAGTAACTTTTATCTTACATTTTCCGGGAAAATTTCTTTTTAACAATATTTTAGGATCTTTTTATATAATGTACCTATGTTGCATGTAGTAGAAGACAATTTAGAAAGTACTTTCACTGTAAGTGCCATGAGTGATACAAGAATTCCAATTATTCCAATTGTTGTTACACCGTGTCCCTCTCCTTCCCTTTATCTGTTGTTTACTTGAGGAATTTCATTGCCAGCTTAGAGTATTATTTCTCCATGAAGAGCAATAACTAGATTGTGCCTAAATTCACTTAGATTCAGATAGTCCTATCTAATGTTAAGAAGGGCCTTTACACACACACACACACACACACACACACACACCACATAATCAACCAAGAACCATCCCCAATTTCAGAGCCAGCCTAGCCAAATGATTTTTTCAAAAAAAGACAGAGGAGATTTGAGCAGTTTAGCATTTTCAGCCTTTCAGCCTTTTCAGCTTTCTTCCAATTTTGTGACCACGGCACCCTCCCATTCTCCCTAAGCATCCAGGAATTCCATGCTTGCAAGAGTTCCTCCCTTCTCCCAACCTGCTCCATGACAATCACACTGTGGAGGGAGTAATGCATTCATAAGCATGCCAGTGAATGACTCATTCATTCAATTCACTCAAAAAAATATTGATTAGCTGTATTTACCAGGACCATTTCTAAGTGTCGAGAACTGTTTTGGTCAGCTCAGGCTACTATAACAAAATACCATAGACTGGGTGATTTAAACAACAGTGATTTATTTTCTCAGTGTGGGGTGAGGGTGGGTCCTGGAGGAGATAGAAGGAGGACGACAGAAAAAGAGAGAGCTCTTCTTATAAGGCCACAGTCCTATCAGTGTAGGGTCCCACCCTTATAACATCATTTAACCGTAATTACCTCCCAAAGACCCTATCTCCAGATACAGTCACATTGAGTGTTAGGGCTTCAATATGTGAATTTGGGTGGGTAGGGGGGCATAATCTGGTCAACAGCAGGCATCCCAAAATAAACAAAACAAAAACCTCTGCCCTCAGAGAGCTGACTTCAGAGGCTTAGCGTTTAGTCCTATTACAATGGCCCTTCCTGCTCAGGCTCTTCTGAGAGCCCCTCTTCCTCTCCCTCCTCTCAGGTGTGGGTACCCCAGGATTCAGCCCCTAGACCCTCTTCCCTCCTCTGCATACCTTCTCCTGGATGATCACAACCCACTCCTTGTGTTTTTACTTTCATATATACATTGAAAACTTCAAAATAGAAATCTCCAACCAACCTCTCTTTCCTGACTAGGAAGTCCACATTGCCAGGTACCTATTAGACATTTTTACTTACATGTTCATTCATTCAATAAATATTTATTAAGCTCCTCCTATGTACTAGCTACTTGAAGCTCAACTTGTCCAAAGTAACTTAAGAGCCAAAGAACTTGAATTACTATCCTCATTTATCAAGAGTCCCCACCCTCCCCGACAGGTTCTATGCTCCTCCCATACTGGATTTCTTTTAAGCTCCTCAGTCCCTCTGGACTCTCTCTGGGTCTAAATATTCATGTATGCAAATTACTCTACCTGAAATCTCCCTCCCATCCCTTTTCCTCTGATGTAATCCTACTCATGCTTCAAGTCTCCCTTGAGACATCATAGCCACCAGGAAGCCTTCCTTGATTTCCTATTAAGTGCTGCTCCTATAAATGCTCATATCTCCCTAAACATTCTCATTATACTACTAATCATGCTGTTGGATTTCCTATTTGTCTCTCTGCTTCCCCAAGTTGGCCTGTAAATTCAAAAAGGGCACACAAGGACTGTGTTTTCCAAAGACACTAGTCCAATGTGAGCACAATCCCTGATGTGTAGTTGTAGTTGGCCCCAAACAAATACTATTTGAACAACGAACTTGTAAACTCCTTCCAGACATCATCTCTGCATTAACTGACATCCTCAATGATTTACCTCGAAAGAAGTAACTATAATAACTGAAATTTAGAACCGGAGCTTGGAGGACAACTGGGAAGCAGATTCATATTTTCTAGAACAACTCACATTCTTTTCACATAATAGACAATTAGAATGAATGTTTCTTTATAAGTTGTTGAGTCCAAACTCTTCATTGCACTTATAAAGAAGCTGGGGCCCTGAACAACACAGGAGACTTGCTGAAGGTCATGCAGCTTGAAGAACTGGACTAGAATCTGTTTCTCCAAACTTGGAGTGCCTCCTTCTTTCTGTCCCACCCTCAGCCTCTCTGGGTAGATGCTGCATTCTTCTGACTTTTAGTGTGGGCCTTGCTCAGCTTAAATAAAATTAAGGGACTAATTGGTGGCTCAATGAACTATTCTTAGAGTCTCAAAAATTCCTAAATCTTTGGAAACTGCGACAAGACTGCCTTCACGTTCCCAAATCACTGATAAAGAAATGGGAAGAGCTTGAGAACATAAGTTAAAAACATTGAAACAACTGTGTTCAAAGACATAATTTGCCTTTTGAACATGAATAAATGAGTAATCTACCTTCCATTCATTACTCATCAGAAGAGAGTTCATTTAGATCTCATGCTTATAGCTGTAAAATTTGAACTGAACATTCTAGCTAAAGAAAAAAATTAAACCCTTCCTGTATCTGCTAAATTGTACAAACTTGCAAATATAATACCTTTAACAATAACAGCAAAAAACCCTACTTGTTTTATGTGATTTGATACAGTTCAATTTCCAAAAGAATCTAATTTGAAAGATATTGAAGCTATCATACTCATTGGGCAAACTATTCTGTGATCAAAAAGTGCTAGCCTTCCTAAAAACCAGCCTTTTAAAAGAACTGGAAAGATTATCAGAAAGAACATAAACATTCAAAGACCCAAAAGAATTTAGTGTAAAACTTTTGGTTGATAATTGAATAAAGACATCACTTTTAGTGACACTTGCCAGTAGGTTTTTGTACCATAAATCCAGAAGGAAACAATAATTCCACAAATTCTTATACCAAATTCTAATAAATGGCTAATGGCACAAATTGTAAATTTGTTCCCTTTTCTCACACTGCCCCTTCTCCATTTCCTGTCCTGAATTCGAATCTACTTCCTTATCATGCTGGCAATCTCATCTCTTCATTGAGGGCTTTCCAAGCCAGCCCTATCCAACCTCTATTCAACATGGGTCACTTAGTGAAACCCAGAATTCTAATCAAAACTCACAGCAGAAAAAAAACACCTGGCCAGCCAATGTGTTCTGCCTTACATATGTGTCCTCAACTCTCTCGGCCTCCCTTTCCAACAGGCTCAGTCACTGACACTCCTTCCTCAACACAGCCTTCTTAGGCCTCATTTCGGCAGTGTACCCAGAGTTCAAGATGTACAACTGTCCCACCCGCTGAATCCTCAAGTCATCAAAATGCCAGTTTGTTCAAGGTCTTAATTTCAGTCTGCAGTTTATAGGAATGCATCTGATTAATTTCCATTCCCACCTCATATGTAGGTGTTTGAATTTTAAAAATGGAAATTATATTAAACTAAGAAAATCCCTACTTAGAGAACTGACAAAATACAAAAAAGAAAACATGGACCTGGGAGGACCCAGCGCCATGCAAAGCATATTCTGCTCCTTTCTTTCTCAAGAGGCATGAAGATTCAAAACAAGAATGAGCTCTATCAACCCATCCCTTGTTAGCCCCTGGAATGCCTAAGTAAGTTGTTCTTCACATCCCTCCTCCCCCTGCAGGGATCATCATTGTTCTTATGTAAGCAATCAATCATATGTAATAAACAAGTACAAGCAATGCCTGAAGGTAGACTTATGGATGTCATGGAACATATTCAACAGCAGTCAAATCAAATAGGCTAACGATTTTCCCAAAGGAAAAATGAGGAGAGAGTATTCCAAACACCAAAAATTCACTCTCTTGCTACTTGCAATACTAGAGACAGAAAATATAAAAAGGAATAAAGTTCTTTCTAAGTCCTAGTGTAAAATACCCAAAAGTTTAAGTCTAACAGTCCCATTTCCATTGGCTTTTCTTTCATGCAAAATGTGATCTTTGACCCCTTCTGGCATGCTGGCTTAGCTTTCTCAAAATGGACATCAGAACGACCGAACTAAATATAACTCTTGCTCAATCAGTCTGGACATGCTTATTCTTGGAAATAAATGCTACATTCATTCAAACAAATGTTTTCCAATCAGCCCAGATTCATCCTTCACTGTGTGCTTAACAGACTTTCTCACCTCTGCCCATGAGACCCGGTTACTTTTTGGGTAATCTAGCACTAGCTAAGTAGCCAGTAACACTTGTAACCCCAGTAATATGCTCTTCACTTTGTTGAAAGGAATTACAGCAGAAACTCTGAACTATAACCTCATGAGTCCTAGCCTATGCTCCCTTCAGATCTCACTCACAATGACTGTAGTAGCATTGTGTATATTCTTGAGAGCTTTGTAGTGGATCACCCCAACGTATAGGTTGGGAGGAAGGTGGTTGGCGAAGGGAACTAGATTGGCACAGCCTCTTTCGGAGCTAGGTTGATGGTGAAGATGATTTCTGTTCACTCTGAACTACTGCTATATGAACATGATCACCAGTTCTGGAGACTTTTCATTCAGACTGGTTTGACAACCACCAGTTTTAAAAAGGGAAATAATATTAAACATTCTTTCTAGTGTTCTTTACTCGTAATCTCTTTTCTCAGCCCTCACCAGAAGCATAAGGTATTTGGTTGGTGCGAAAGTAATTGTGGTTTTTGTCATTAAAACTAACGGCAAAACCATTACTTTTAAAATTACTTTTAATGGCAAAAACCACAATTACTAATAAATCCTGATGGCTGTTAACTGAACATCTATCAAGTGTTTTACAGATGCCATTTCATTTTAAAATTGTATTTTATTTACTTTTGATATATAATGCAGTTGGTGCTTTAAACTTGAAAAGATATTTTCAAAGCCATAGTGGGAAAATCTTTCATCTCTGCCTGCAACCCACCAATTTTCCCTCTCTGGAGACAACTGAGGTCACCAGTTTTTAAATTTCCTTCCAGAGATACTCTACGCATATTGAAGAAAACACACACACACACACACACATTCTTCCACATCCCTTTTTAAAAGACCCAGATAGTAACATGCACCTTATTTGTGCCATATTTTTTTTTGTTTTTATTAGCAATATAGCTTGGATATCTTTCTATTTCACTACATAAACATCTTCCTCATTTTTTTTGTTTTGTTTTGGTTTTTTGTTGTTTTTTTTTTTTGAGACAGAGTCTCACTCTGTCACCCAGGCTGGAGTGCAGTGGCCCAATCTCGGCTCACTGCAAGCTCCGCCTCCCAGGTTCACGCCATTCTCCTGCCTCAGCCTCTCAAGTAGTTGGGACTACAGGCACCCGCCACTATGCCCGGCTAATTGTGTTTTTTGGGTTTTGGGGTTTTTTTTTTGTATTTTTAGTAGAGATGGGGTTTCACTGTGTTAGCCAGGATGGTTTTGATCTCCTGACCTCATAATCCACCCACCTCGGCCTCCTAAAGTGCTGGGATTACAGGTGTGAGCCACCGCGCCTGGCCACACCTTCCTCATTCTTGATGACCACATAGTATTCCATGCACAGAGGAATTCTAGTTTATTTTACCAGTTCCCCATTAATGGCAATCAGGTGTGTTCCTAATCTTTTACAATTATCAACAATGCTACAATTAGTAAATTTGTACATAAGTCAATTTGCACATGAGTAAATATGTGCAATGTTAATTTTGGTAGGTGTAACCAAATGCCTTTATAGGCCTGTACAATTTAAACTCCCATATCCTTACAAATATGATGGATCTTTGAACTTTTTGACACTTTTCAAAATAGTATCTCTCCATGCAGTTTTAACTGACACTTTTTTACTATGAGTGAGGCCAAATAATCTATCTTTCCAGATTTTTTTTTTTTTTTTTTTTTTTTGAGATGGAGTCTCACTCTGCTGCCCGGGCTGGAGTGCAGTGGCATGAGCTCAGCTCACCGCAACCTCTGCCTCACAGGGTTCATTCGATTCTCATGCCTCAGTCTCCCAAGTAGCTGGGATTACATGCATGCACCACCACACCTAGCTAATTTTTGTATTTTTAGTAGAGGCGGGGTTTCGCCATGTTGCCCAGGCTGGTTTCAAACTCCTGACCTCAGGTGATCCGCCCACCTCGGCCTCCCAACGTGCTGGGATTACAGGCGTGATCCACCATACCCAGCCCTTTTCAGACATTTTTGTTTGAACATTATACTTCCTAGTGGTTGTGTGATCTTGGATAAATCAAGGTCTTTAAGCTGAATCTATAAAATTGGGGCAATTTCCACCTCAAAGAGTTGTTGCAAAGATTAAATGCAATGATGTAGGAAATGCAAGTTCTTCTTGCTATTTTGCTCCATTATGTTGACAGCAGTTGACAGTTCCCGGGGCCCCAGAAGCACAAGCTAATAATGAATGAAAGGTACTGAGAGTGTGATAAAGGTCAGAATTGTGCGGCCCAAAGGTTTTGGACAAAATAAAGAGGTGTCGTTGAAGGCGTGCTTACTATAATTCCAAAATGACAGTTTGCTTGACACATCATTGAAATTTGGTACAAATCAGCAATGTTTCTCTGGGGACAAAGAGTAGCCATGCATGTTGGCACCTTAGGTGTGGAGAACGTTAACACCAGAAGCAAGGTATATAAACTTAAAAACCAAAAACTCACGAGTCTAGTGTGGTTTTGGAAATGAATTGTTGCAATGCCAGTTTTGACTATTTCACAACATTTTCAGACCCACTGTAAACCATCTATTGCTCCCACTGAGACATTGTATAGTCCAAGTAAATATTATCAGATTTTAAACCTTTGTAAATAAGTGGTAGATTGTTGACAAAATCGTGACTGTCATGTTGAGAAAAGGACTTTGGCTTTCACAAAAATAAAAAAAATTTGGAAGTAATCTCTCAACTATCAGGCATTAAGATCTTTTGATCTGTTGCTAAAATGCTTGGAACTCAAATGGCAAATGTGTGTACAGTCTAATTTAGGATCCCTTTATAGACAAAATTATCAGTAGAGTTGAAGCCATAAACCACTGAATTTTTCTTAACTTTATCTTTTAGTCTTTCCATTTATGTCATCAATAAATACAACTACTAGATCTGAAGATTATGGAAACACATTTGGACTCTAATAAGAGGAAAACAATGATTGTGCCCTAGTTTTAGTGGAAAGAAAAGGTCTTATATTTATGGTTAACTTTTCACATTTGCAAAAGAAGCCAAATAGTTGTTTTCATTTTAGGAGAAAATCCAATTGTTGACATATTTATGAGTTTTCTGATCCACAGCATGGACATCAAAGGAGAGTTTACGCTAACCCTCCCTTCCCCATTTTGTTACACTCTATCACGATATTTTAGAACTCAGTGAAGAGAACATTAAATAGCCTATCACTACAGATGACATCCTATTCTCCTAATATGTTTTAAAATATGTTTTATATTGCAAGCACGTGAATATAAAATTAATAAGTTAAGCAAGCAGGTTTAATTTCTCTCTGGGGAGCAGGTAGGCAACCAGCTATTACAGGATATGTCACTTTGAATTACACATATTGTGTTAGTCTTGTGGTTTTTTTTTTTACTAGACTTTGAGGTCACTTCCAGCCCCTAGCACACTGCCTGGGCACATATTTGGTGCTCAGTAAATATAGTCATGCACCAGATAATGATGTTTCATACTAGATAGATGACGGCGGTCTTGTAAGGTTATAATGGAGCTGAAAAATTCCTATTGCCTACTGACATTGTAACTGTCCTAATGTCACAGCACAACACATTACTCACGTGTGTGGTGATGCTGGTGTAAGCAAACCTATTGTGCCACCAGTTGTATAAAAGTCTAGAAATACAATTAAGTACAGTACATAATAATTGATTATGATAATAAATGACTATATGACTAATTTATATATTTACTTCACTACAGTTTTTATCATAATTTTAGTGTACTCCTTCTACTATAAAAAAAATATTAGCTGTAAAACAGCATTAGGCAGGAGGCAGGTCCTTCTGGAGGTCTTCCAGAAGCCCATATTGTTATCAGAGGAGATGACAGCTCAAGGGGTGTTACTGCCCCTGAGGACATTCCAGTGGGACAAGATGTGGAAGGGGAAGACAGTGACATTGATGATCCTGACCGTGGGTAGGCCTAGGCTAATGCATGTGTCTGTGACTTTGATTTTTAAAAAAAGTTTAAAACTTTTTTTTTTTTTTGAGACAGAGTCTCGTTCTGTTGCCCAGGCTGGAGTGCAGTGGCTCAAACTCAGCTCACTGCAAGCTCCGCCTCCTGAGTTCACGCCATTCTCCTGCCTCAGCCGCCCGAGTAGCTGGGACTACAGGTGCACACCACCGTGCCCGGCTAATTTTTTTGTATTTTTAGTAGAGACGGGGTTTCACTGTGTTAGCCAGGATGGTCTCGATCTCCTGACCTCGTGATCCGCCCGCCTCAGCCTCTCAAAGTGCTAGGATTACAGGCGTGAGCCCCCACACACAGACTAAAACATTTTTAAAAACTTAAACAGAAAAAAACTTATAGAATAAGGATGTAAAGAAAGAGAACATTTTTGTACAGCTGTACAATGTGTTTGTGTTTCAAACTAAGTGTTATTATAAAACAGTCAAGAAGATTTTAAAAATTAAAGTTTAGGCCAAGTTCAGTAGCTCACACCTATAACCCCAGCATGCTGGGAGGCCGAGGCAGGAGGATTGCTTGAGTCAGGAGTTCAAGACCAGCCCAGTCAACATAGCAGAACCCAGTCGCTACAAAAAATTTAAAAATTAGCCGGGTGCAGTAGTGTACGTCTGCAGTACCAGCTACTCAGGAGGCTGAGGTGTGAGGATTGCTTAAGCCTAGGAGTTCAATGTTGTAGTGAACTATGATTGTGCCACTGCACTCCAGCCTGGCCAACAGAGCAAGACCCTATCTCTAAAAAAAAATTAAAGTTTATAAAGTAAAAAAAAAAAAAAAATACAGTAAGCTAATGTTAATTTATTATTGATTGAACAAAGAAAAATTTTTAATAAATTTAGTGCACAGTGTTTATATAAAGTTCACAGTAGCGTACAATAATGCCCTAGGCCTTCACATTCACTCATCACCCATTCGCTGACTCTCCCAGAGCAACTTCCAGTCCTGCAAGCTCCATTCTGGCAAGTGCCTTGTATAGGTGGACCATTTTTTTATCTCTTATACCATATTTTCACTGTGCCTTTTCTATGTTGAAGTGTATTTAGGTACACAAATACTTACAATTATTTTATAGTTGCCGCAGTATTCAGGACAGTAACGTGCTGTACAGGTTTATAGCCTGGGAGAAACAAGCTGTACTATACAAGCCTAGATGTGTAGTAGGCTATACCACTGAGGTTGGCATAAGTATACTTGATGATGTTTGCATCATGACAAAATCTCCTAACAACACCTTCCTCCAAACTCATCCCCATCATTAAATGATACATGATTGTATTGGAAGAGAATGAATAAATGGATAATATTATTTGAACTTGTTGTCTAACTTTGTGTAGATAAAGTTTTTTTGACATTTTACCTGTTGTTTGGGGTCATACAGTATTTTCCATTTGTTTATTATTATACTATCTGAAATATAGAACAATATCCAATCCTCAAAAATTATAGGAGGAAAACACAGGTGCTCACTGGATTACCTGAATGCCACAAGTCTCCATAAGACACAGCCATGCCCTGCCTTAGGAGTTCAAGATGGGCCCTTCGTGATGATTGCACTGAGTCTCCTTTGAGATTCTTGAGTCCCAGCTCAGCCCACAGCATGGACTTAATGACCTTCAGAAACTCTGTAACAATGTGGCTCATGTATTAGTCCATTCTCACGCTGCTAATAAAGACATATCCAACACTGGGTAATTTATAAAGGAAAGAGGTTTAATGGACTCACAGATCCACATGGCTGGGAAGGTCTCACAATCATGGCAGAAGACAAAGGAAGAGCAAAGGGGCTTCTTACATGGCAGCAGGCAAGAGAGCTTGGGAAGGAGAACTCCCATTTGTAAAACCATCACATCTCGTGAGACTTATTCATTACCACGAGAACAGCACAGGAGAGACCCGCCCCCATGATTCAATTGCCTCCCACTGGGTCCCTCCCGTGACACGTGGGAATTATGGGAGCTACAATTCAAGATGAGATTTGAGTGAGGTCACAGCCAAACCACATCTGTAACCACAGATCCACCACACAGCTGATAAAGTCAAGAGATGTGAAAACAATGGGTGTGGGGACCCCTAAAACTGCACACCTGGCAGCAGACCAGCTGTCTGGGAGGTGCTGTTTCTATTCATGACCAGATGCAATGATTCTACTCAATCACTGTAAACAATTCATGATCAGTTATAGCATTTATTGCTTATACTGGTACTTTTGGGAAAACTCATATTTTCCAACATTATATAGTTAGATTTTTTTCATGCCCAGAAATTTTATTATAACGCCAATTTGCCAAATAAAATTATAAACTCCTTAAAGGTGGAGATTAACTCAGGGATCAATTTAGGAATACCCAATGGATGTTCATGTCCAATAAGGTTGGCCTCATTATTTTAGTCTGTTTATTAACTGAATTAAGTGATTTGCTGGGCAAGAGTTAAAAAAGCTGGACCATGTTCATTTGGTCAAATGAATGTGTGTATATAAACCAAATGTTAAAACAGAGCTATTTAGTCCCTGTGTTGGGCTGAGGTCCTCAGATATTAAATGGCACATTCCAAAGTAAAGTCTAAGGTCACCATGTAGGATTTAAAAAAAAAAAAAGAAGCAGCAGCAGCAAGAAGTGTTTTTCACTCTTCTCTCTTACACATCAAGCATACAAAAGGATCGAATTGGGAAATTAGAGGATGTTCAGAGATGTTTGCCATGAACCCCTTCCATGGCTGCCCTCATCTGCAGCCCAGGGAAAAGGGCTTCACCAAAACCCATGGAAGTATTGACTCATATCTGCTAAGAATTGATGGACATGGTGACACCTGCAAATCTTAAGGATAAGAGAACTCTGGCCCACCACTCTGGTGGCATGAAAGAAAAGGTGTCTGTGTCGTTGTGGGGCTGTGCACTCAAAGTTTGCGGAGGCAAACAATGCAGCTCATGTGGGCCACATGCAAGAGAGAATCAGTGCAGGTTCAGTTTGCATCTAGCCCAAGAGGGCTGCCCACAGGGACAGATGACTTCAATAGGAAGTGTGTTGCTAATTCTCAAAGCTGAGAAGGCCCATCACAACCAGCCAGAGGGTGTGGTGCCATCTGCATGGAGGGATCCACAGGGCAAGATCCCAGCCCTAGAGCATGGGGGTTATCCGAAGAGCCCACAAATGAGGCCCTGAGTGGGGGAGGGGGGCAGCTCCCAACACCTTCCAGACTCATAAACACAATAGCAACTCACGCCAACATTCCTCAGCTCTCTCCCCACCTCCTGACCCACCCACTTCAACCTTGTAGGGAATAGAAATTCAGGCTGGCTTTAAGATGCACAAAGACAAATAAATGGGAGAGAAGGAAAAAGAAACCATCTTCCTCCATCCCACTGCAGGCAGGGGGCTTGTATGGGGCCAGAATTGGGAAAGGGGAGGAGTTGTGAGATGAAATGAAACTCACACGTTTGATATTTACATTGGGCTGGTTATATAAATTAGTGACTAGTGGCCCTTTATGACCTGGAAATGACCAGAAAGTCTTGAGATTTGTTTTATGTTTCCTCCAGGGAAACAAATGTAAAGGCACAGTGAATACTCTATTTATAGTCCATGGGTCCTGCTTTTTAGCATAGTAGTCACATTTCTATTACTTCAAGGAATTTGAGTCTATCATTCACCGTCCCCACCCCCCCAACAGTGCCTTCAATATTTAGAACAAATGGATCCCATAACTGATAGTTTAGACTAACTGGGGTCAGCCAGGAAAGTGAACATACCTTATTTTTCCCATATTTGTTTATTTATAAAATTCATAGTGTGCTATTGTATTGATACATGTTCATTATGGAACTCAAAATCAGAAAGTAAAAAGATGAGGTTTGAAAATGTAAAGAGAAGTTCTACTATTCAGGACACCCCCTTTGGAAGCTATTACCATAAGTAACATCATCTGACTCAAAAAATTTTCCTTGGCTATTTTCCGAAATGGCTGTACTAATTTACATTCCCACTAATTGTGTAATAAGGGTTCCCTTTTCTCCACATCCTTGCCAACACTTCACCTTTTGGGGTTTTTTTAACTTTTATTTTAAGTTCAGGGGTACATGTGCAGGTTTGTTTCATAGGTAAACTTGTGTCATGGGGGTTTGTTGTACAGATTATTTCACCAGGAACACAATCCCATTCACAATTGCCACAAAAGGAATAAAATACCTAGGAATACAGCTAACCAGGGAGGTGAAAGTTCTCTACAAGAAGAACTACAAAACGCTGCTCAAATAAATCAGAGATGACACAAACAAATGGAAAAAACATTCCATGCTCATGAATAGGAAGAATCAATATCATTAAAAGGGCCATACTGCTCAAAGCAACTTAAAGATTCAATGCTATTCCTATCAAACTACCAATGACATACTTCACAGAACTAGAAAAAAACTATTTTAAAATTCATATGGAACCAAAAAAAGATCCCAAATAGCCGAGACAATCTAAGCAAAAAGAACAAAGCTGGAAGCATCATGTTATCCAACTTCAAACCATACTACAGGGCTACAATAACCAAAACAACATGGCACTGATACACAAACAGACACATAGACCAATGCAACAGAATAGAGAGCCCAGAAATAAAACCACACACCTACAACTATCTGATCTTTGACAAAGCTGACAAAAATAAGCAATGCAGCCAGGCACAGTGGCTCATGCCTGTAATCCCAGTACTTTGGGAGGCCAAGTGGGGTGGATCAACTGAGGTCAGGAGTTCACGACCAGCCTGGCCAACATGGTGAAACCCTGTCTCTATCAAAATACAAAAATTAGCCAGGTGTGGTGGTGCATGTGTGTAATCCAAACTACTTGGGAGACTGAGGCAGGGGAATCGCTTGAACCTGGGAGGCAGAGGTTGCAGTGAGCCAAAATCGTGCCACTGCACTCCAGCCTGGGTGACAGAGCAAGACTCCATCTCAAAAAGTAAAATAAAATAAGCAATGGTGAAAGGACTCCTTATTCAATAACTAGGGCTGGGATAACTGGCTACCCATAGACAGAAGATTGAAACTGAACATATTTTTTTCTTTTCAAGGACACATTCAATGCCTACCAGAAAAAAAAAAGTCTTAATAATTCTTTATATGTCAAATTACAGATTTTTTAAAAAATCAACCGAAGTCACACTAAGAGGTTCAGTTTTTACCCTTGTCTAAAGCCAAAAGTCTCCTTCAGCAACATTTGAGTATATAAATGTTTGTTTGTTGTTGACATTTAAAAGAGCAAAATTGGGAGAAAATGGCATGTTTGTTTCATCAATGACTCTCTAGATTAAGTCCAGGGAGGATGAAATTAAAAAGGGTCAGTTAAAAAAGCTTTAGGCTGTGCCAGGTCTCCAGCTCACCTTTGCCAGCACAGTGAGTTCCTGCCCTGGAGCACGCTTGGAACCGGGGTGGGGCGGGAGAGGCAGCCTCTCGCTAGAGGGTAGAGGTGCCAGGAGGCTCGCAGCAGTTGCAAAGTCCTCTTATTTTGGAGGTTGGTCCCGGCCTCACTAGAATCAGAAAAAGTCTCCTGGGAAACAAACCCCACTACCATCTCTTCTCCAGCAGTTGTGATCCGGGGCACCCTTGTGACTTTAATGTTAAAATTATGTCAAAGTCAGGAATACTGTGAGCACCCTGTGCAGACAAGCCAGGCAGCCCTCAGATGTTGGGGTGGGCAGGGCCTTGGAGGTCATCAGGTTTAATGGGGTTCAGTCTCTTTCCCACTCACCTGAATGGTGACGCTTACCAAGCTTGACACAGTCCTCTGTCTGACCCCAGGGTGGCTGTGATCTTTACCACACCAAGATTTTCCTCCCATGTAAGAAACTTTGAGAATAGAAAGGACATGAATAGAGGAATAATTAACCCTCCTTCACACTCAACACACAGACATCAGATAACGAAGTGCCTGTACTTGAATCACACCTCCTTCCTGACAAATCTCGTTGCTTGATGGCACTACCACAATGCAGTCCAGGATTGCTTATCCATTTTCACCTCTTTTTGTACAGATGGGAAAACTGAGGTTCTAATGGGTTCAATGGCTTGCCCAGAGTGACGACCCAGAGTCATGGCCTCATGTGTCATTAAAATTGATGGGAGTTGTGTTTTGAGCCACCTCCAAGTAAACCTAGACTTTACCTGCGGTAGCATGTTATCTTCACTTTCTCCTGGAATCATTCAAAGGCTCCCTCTTGAGATTTTACCTTCCCAGAAAAGCTGCCAGTCCCTCAGAGCGTGTGAGGTAGGAATTTTGAGAAAAAAAATGGTCACACTGAGATATTAATGGGATTTCTCAGGATTCATTGGATAATAACAGAGGTGTACCCTTACTCTGTGGTTCTCAGAGTATGGGCTCCAGGGCAACAGCGTCAATATCATCTGGGAAATTGTAGAAGTGTAAATTCTTGGCAGAACTTGCTCCTTCCCTTCTTTTACATCTTTTCATATCTCCGCTCAAATGCCATCTCTCTTGACCATTCCATCAAAGCACTCCTCCCACTCCCCGTCTCCAGGCTCGTCTCTCACTGTCCTGTCACTGGGGTGCTTTCCTGCTCATTACACTTTGTGTCTTGGTCACTGTGATAGTGAATTTCAGGTGTCAACTTGGCAAGGTTATGGCACCCAGTTATTTAATCAAACATGAGTGTAGATGTTGCAGTGAAGGTATTCTAAAGATATGGTTGACACTAACCGTCAGTTGACTGATTGGCTTAAATGTCAACTGATCGTACAGTTCTCCTTCATAACACGGGTGGGCCTTGCCCAATCAGTTGAAAAGCTTGTTAGCAAAAACTGAAGTTTCCGGAGAAGAAAAAAATGCCCCCAGAATGTAGCATTAACTCCTGCTTGAGTTTCCAGCCTGCTGGCCTGCTCTACAAATTTCAGACTTGCCAACCTCTGCAACTGCACTAGCCAACCAATAAATATTATAGAGACACGAATAAAAGGCACAAGTTGGGGCGGGGGGAGCACTCATGGGGAAACTGTTCAAAAAACTTCTCTTTGGTGGGAAGGATATGTTAAAAGAACTAAAGTAAGTCCTAGCAACTGGAACCCAGGAGGGGAAGTTACACTGGTCACTTCTGTAACTGTAACACTGGTTACAGTGCAGGAATGGGAAAGGTATTCCTTATAACTCTGAGTCACATGTTGCCTAACTCAGTCTGGGAAACTTGTGACTTTTTTTCTGATCTTAGCACTTAAAATACAAACACTAATTTTTAGATTTCAAACAATCAGAATGTTATCTGATGGAAACATGGTACAAAGAACACCCATTAAGGAAAATTTAAAAATATTTTATCCTGTTGACTTAGTTTTTTTAAAGTGTTTTTATATTTAAAAACGTATCTTCTCTATAAAAATATAACTTCTAGAAGTTGGAACAATTTGAACAATAAAACAAAGTAGTATTGTTTTTTAGCCCAAAGTCTAAAATAAATATCCATGAAGCTAGATTGATATAAATAATTCAATAAATAAATAAATGGGGGAGAATAGACAAATCTCCCATGCAGAAGAATTCCAAATACACAACCCTCGAAGAGGGGAAGCATAGCTCCCCCCTCCTTCATTGTGAGCTGTGCAGAATGACTTCCTTCAAAGAGTACAGTGTGGAAAGGGGGTAAGGAAGGACTTTACAGAGGAGAAACTAGACAAATACTGCCCCAGCCAGTTGGCCAAGGTCAACGCTAGCTGTCGTAAATCATATTGTTAGGATATACGCTTGATATGATGTAACAAGAATGGCATTTCATTTCTGTGGTACTCTTCTCAAAACACCTGTAATACCAAGCTAATCATGAGAAAAACATGAGACAAATCTCAGTTGAGGTACATTCTACAAAATGCTTGACCAGTATTCCTCAAAACTGTCAAGGTCATCAAAAACATGGAAGAAGACCATCCGGGGAGCCAAGATGGCCGAATAGGAACAGCTCCGGTCTCCAGCTCCCAGCCCGAGCGACACAGAAGACTGGTGATTTCTGCATTTCTGCTTGAGGTACCGGTTTCATCTCACTAGGGAGTGCCAAACAGTGGGTGCAGGACAGTCGGTGAAGCGCACTGTGCGCGAGCCGAAGCAGGGCGAGGCACTGCCTCACTCGGGAAGCGCAAGGAGTCAGGGAGTTCCCTTTCCTAGTCAAAGAAAGGGGTAACAGACGGCACCTGGAAAATCGGGTCAGTCCCACCCTCATACTGCGCTTTCCCAATGGGCCTGGAAAACGGCACACTAGGAGATTGTATCCCACACCTGGCTTGGAGGGTCCTATGCCCACGGAGTCTCACTGATTGCTAGCACAGCAGTCTGAGATCAAGCTGCAAGGTGGCAGCGAGGCTGGGGGAGGGGCGCCCGCCATTGCCCAGGCTTGCTTAGGTAAACAAAGCAGCCAGGAAGCTCGAACTGGGTGGAGCCCACCACAGCTCAAGGAGGCCTGTCTGCCTCTGTAGGCTCCACCTCTGGGGGCAGGGCACAGACAAACAAAAAGTCAGCAGGAATCTCCAGAGACTTAAACGTCCCTGTCTGACTGACAGCTTTGAGAGAATAGTGGTTCTCCCAGCACGCAGCTGGAGATCTGAGAATGGACAGACTGCCTCCTAAAGTGGGTCCCTCACCCCTGAGCAGCCTAACTGGGAGGCACCCCCCCAGAAGGGAAAGACTGACACCTCACTGGGCCAGGTACTCCTCTGAGACAAAACTTCCAGAGGAAATATCAGACAGCTGAATTGGTGGTCTCACGAAAATCCGCTGTTCTGCAGCCACCGCTGCTGACACCCAGCCAAACAGGGTCTGGAGTGGACCTCTAGTAAACTCCAACAGACCTGCAGCTGAGGGTCCTGTCTGGTAGAAGGAAAACTAACAAACAGAAAGGACATCCACACCAAAAACCCATCTGTACATCACCATCATCAAAGCCCAAAAGTAGATAAAACCGCAAAGATGGGGAAAAAACAGAGCAGAAAAACTGGAAACTCTAAAAAGCAGAGCAGCTCTCCTCCTCCAAAGGAACGCAGTTCCTCACCAGCAATGGAACAAAGCTGGATGGAGGATGACTTTGATGAGTTGAGAGAAGAAGGCTTCAGACGATCAAACTACTCTGAGCTACGGGAGGAAATTCAAAACAATAGCAAAGAAGTTAAAAACTTTGAAAAAAAATTAGAAGAATGGATAACTAGAATAACCAATGGAGAGAAGGGCTTAAAGGAGATGGAGGAGCTGAAAGCCAAGTTTTGAGAACTACGTGAAGATTGCAGAAGCCTCAGTAGCAGATGCGATCAACTGGAAGAAAGGGTATCGCAGATGGAAGATGAAATGAATGAAATGAAGCGAGAAGGGAAGTCTAGAGAAAAAAGAATAAAAAGAAATGAACAAAGCCTCCAAGAAATTTGGGACTACGTGAAACGACCAAACCTACGTCTGATTGGTGTACCTGAAAATGACGGGGAGAATGGAACCAAGTTGGAAAACACTCTGCAAGATATTATCCAGGAGAACTTCCCCAAATCTAGCAAGGCAGGCCAACATTCAGATTCAGGAAATACAGAGAACGCCACAAAGATGCTCCTCGAGAAGAGCAACTCCAAGACACATAATTGTCAGATTCACCAAAGTTAAAATGAAGGAAAAAATGTTAAGGGCAGCCAAAGAGAAAGGTCGGGTTACCCACAAAGGGAAGCCCATCAGGCTAACAGCTGATCTCTCGGCAGAAACTCTACAAGCCAGAAGAGAGTGGGGGCCGATATTCAACATTCTTAAAGAAGAGAATTTTCAACCCAGAATTTCCTATCCAGCCAAACTAAGCTTCATAAGTGAAGGAGAAATAAAATACTTTACAGACAAGCAAACGCTGAGTGATTTTGTCACCACCAGGCCTGCCCTAAAAGAGCTCCTGAAGGAAGCACTAAACATGGAAAGGAACAACCGGTACCAGCCACTGCAAAAACATGCCAAATTGTAAAGACCATCGAGGCTAGGAAGAAACTGCATCAACTAATGAGCAAAATAACCAACTAACATCATAATGACAGGATCAGATTCACACATAACAATATTAACGTTAAATGTAAATGGGCTAAATGCTCCAATTAAAAGACACAGACTGGCAAACTGGATAAGGAGTCAGGACCCATCAGTGTGCTGTATTCAGGAAACCCATCTCACGTGCAGAGACACACATAGACTCAAAATAAAGGGATGGAGGAAGATCTATCAAGCAAATGGAAAACAAAAAAAGGCAGGGGTTGCAATCCTAGTCTCTGACAAAATAGACTTTAAACCAACAAAGATCAAAAGAGACAAAGAAGGCCATTACATAATGGTAAAGGGATCAATTCAACAAGAAGAGCTAACTATCCTAAATATATATGCACCCAACAACCAACAAAGATCAAAAGAGACAAAGAAGGCCATTACATAATGGTAAAGGGATCAATTCAACAAGA
>NW_026652304.1:1865776-1901461 GCF_009828535.3 Hylobates moloch
ATTAAACTAAAGAGCTTCTGCACAGCAAAAGAAACTACCATCAGAGTGAACAGGCAACCTACAGAATGGGAGAAAATTTTTGCAACCTACTCATCTGACAAAGGGCTAATATCCAGAATCTACAATGAACTCAAACAAATTTACAAGAAAAAAACAAACAACCCCATCAAAAAGTGGGCAAAGGACATGAACAGACACTTCTCAAAAGAAGACATTTATGCAGCCAGAAAACACATGAAGAAATGCTCATCATCACTGGCCATCAGAGAAATGCAAATCAAAACCACAGTGAGATACCATCTCACACCAGTTAGAATGGCCATCATTAAAAAATCAGGAAACAACAGGTGCTGGAGAGGATGTGGAGAAATAGGAACACTTTTACACTGTTGGTGGGACTGTAAACTAGTTCAACCATTGTGGAAGTCAGTGTGGCGATTCCTCAGGGATCTCGAACTAGAAATACCATTTGACCCAGCCATCCCATTACTGGGTATATACCCAAAGGACTATAAATCATGCTGCTATAAAGACACATGCACACGTATGTTTATTGCGGCACTATTCACAATAGCAAAGACTTGGAACCAACCCAAATGTCCAACAACAATAGACTGGATTAAGAAAATGTGGCACATATACACCATGGAATACTATGCAGCCATAAAAAATGATGAGTTCGTGTCCTTTGTAGGGACATGGATGAAACTGGAAAACATCATTCTCAGTAAACTATCGCAAGGACAAAAAACCAAACACCGCATGTTCTCACTCATAGGTGGGAATTGAACAATGAGAACTCATGGACACAGGAAGGGGAACATCACATTCCGGGTACTGTTGTGGGGTGGGGGGTGGGGGGGGCGGGGACAGCATTAGGAGATATACCTAATGCTAAATGACGAACTAATGGGTGCAGGAAATCAACATGGCACATGGATACATATGTAACAAACCTGCACATTGTGCACATGTACCCTAAAACCTAAAGTATAATAAAAAAAAAAAAAATGGAAAATCTGAGAAACTCATGACAACAAAATGTAATGTGGCATTCTGGATGGGATACTGGAATAGAAAACGGACATTGGGTAGAAACTAAGGGAATTGGAATAAATCATGAATTCAGTTAATAATAAAATAACAGTATTGGTTCATTAATTGTAATATACCATACTAATGCAAGATGTTACTAATATAGGAGCTGGTTGTGGGTTAGACAGGAAATCTCTACTGTCTTCCTAATTTAAATCTAAAATCTAAAACTGTTCTAAAATAAAAGGTGTATTTAATACACATATCTTTTATGTAAAGTGAAGAATTAAATATGAAGTTATTTTCTAAATAGGCACATACAGAGATTGTAGCACCACTTTGTATTAGACTACTATGAAATCAATCCATTTCAATGATCGTCTACACCAGGGCTTATGAAGTGCCTGTAGCAGCGAGAGAATCTCTCTGCCTGTCTTGCCCTGCATGTACCAATGGCACTTAAGAATCTGTCTCCTGACAACAAATTGCGTGCCCTTCTCCAGCTAGCAAAATAGCCAACATCTCCCCAGGAGAAGAAGATATAGACACAGGGCTGCTGCTGATCCCTTATGGGGATCAATCTCCCCAAAGCAAACCACCTTTACACATAGACACCGTGTAAAGGTGGTTTGGTTTGGGGAGCCGACTGGGGCTGGATTTCAGCTACCACTTGCCCCTCAACCCAGCACAAGTCACTGTGAAAGTCACTGCAGTGTCCTTGGGGGACACAGGATGACACGTGGCTGCTAGAAGTATGTATCAAGAATATTACCTATACCATACCTTTAAATATTTATCTTGAGGAATTAATCTAAGATAGATACATTAAGGTGATGGTGTTAGAGTGGTGGAGTCAGTCAGTGTTTCAATAAAACTTGCCTAAACACTGCAGTAAGTCAGACATTTCTGGTTCATTACAGTTTATTTCCAATTTTAGTGAGCAGATGTGGAGTATGGGAAAGAGCATGGATGTGGCGGAGGAATGGAAGGTGTATTTAACGTTTCAGTTGCCTTTGATTTACACTTAACATGTTTCCACATTTGGCCAGCACTTAATTGTCCATTCACACGTTCACTTCCTGTGTTTAAATGATTAGATTTCTGGAGGAGAGCCATAATACCAGGGTAGCTTGATTTATAGAAGGCAGCCAGAATAATGAGGAGTGTTAAAATGTGCACCTCCACACACATTTAAATAGGTGCACACATTTCTGGAGGGAAATATGGAAGTATGTATCAAGAACATTACATATACCATACCTTTAAATATTTATCTTGAGGAATTAATCTAAGATACATACTAAGATGACAAACAGAGATATCCATTGAAGCATCATTTACCGAAAACTTGGAAGCAAACTTAAAAAACCCAAACACTTGTTAAAGGGGAAAGGGTTAAATAAATCTTTATCTAACATTGAATTATAATACTATTCTTAAAAACAATTAATTCCAAAATAGACTTACCATCTTATGTAAAGTAAGAAAATGAGATTATAAAAACACATACAATTCTTGTTTCTTTATAATTTTTAACACTTTCTATTTCATATTTTTACATGACAATACATTAGTTTCATAAATAAAAAGAAAACAACTCATAAATGTCTTCCTTTTTTTCATATCCCAAACAAGGATGGAGAAACAGATTCAAGTTTCCAACTCCAACAGGTTGTTGATTTATCTGTAGTCAATCAAAATTTGAAGGCTTCAATTTTAAAACTAAGGGTTTGAACTCAACAATCCAAGATCCCAACTTTTTCTAATTCCACGATTGACCTGTCTAGAACATACATTTCTCCACCACATTACAGTTAATGAAGAACTTTGCCCATGTGCATCTCATCCTTAGTATTTTAGTTATTATTTCCTCAGTACTACTTACCTCTGCTTCATACACTTCTTTTTCAAAAAAGCAGAGTAACAATAAAATCAGTTATACCAGACACTCTAAATAGCTCTGTGGTTCCCACTGTAAATTTATTTTGTAAAATATAGCCTATGCCGAAAGCAGTTTTTTTTTTTTTTTTTTTAATAATTTTTTTTTTTTAAAAACACTTGTCACTGTTTAGTAGAAAGATATTTTATTCTGCTCCATTAAATAAAATGTTAGAGTCATTCTGACCTGCCTGGTATACAATTTGGGTGTGTAGCAGTTAGCAAATATCTTGCCCTCTTGGTGAAAATAGATGAAAACAGGAGAAAGGAATGGAAACAGCGAAGTGGTAGGATGTAGGGGATCAAACATTCTGGATTGGGAGTCAAAATATCAGGGTTTCAGTCTCAGGTTCTCTCTTCTTAACTAGTTGTATAACTTCAGTGCTATGGTTTGAATTTTTGTCTCCTCCAAAGCTCATGTTGAAATGTAATTGCCATTGTAACAGTATTAAGAGGTGGTGCCTGTGAGAAATGATTAGGCCATGAGGCTTCCACCTTCATGGATGGGATTCATGCCATAACAGAAGCACAAATTCAGTCATATTTTACCTCTTGGCCCTTCCGCCTTCCACCATGTAGACACATCCAGAAGGCCCTTGCCAGATGCCAGCACCTTGATATCAGACTTTCCAACCTCCAGAATCATGAGCCAATAAATTTCTGTTCAATATAAATTACCCAGTCTCAAGTATGCTTTCTTATAGCAGCACAAAATGGACTAAGACACTTAGATAAATTAATTAATATCTTTAAGTCTGAGTTTCCTCATCTGTAAAATTAAGGAATTCTCTTAAAATAATCTTCAAGGATTCTTCCACTTATAAAATTCTACTCTGAAAGAAGTTTTAGAAGAAATGTATAGGTTGAAAGCAAAAGAAAAATTTAGTTTCATTAGTATTTGCATTCTACAAAAAAGATGACCAAAATCTCAATATTTTAGAGCCCATTATATTTAATAATTTTGTACTACATTTTGATTTAAAACTAGTTATAAAAAGTTTGAGACAATGTTTAGCTGGAAATTTCTACAACACTATGATTATATGGACAGGGTGACAAAAACAGCTTCAGGACTGAAGAAAGTTAGATGCTGAACCAGGGTAACAGTTTTGGGCTGTGATTTTGACACCAAATGCTCTCCTGAGAATGAGGCGAATCAATGGACTGAACTTTAGGAATCAGTGACATCAAACATAAGCCTGACTCTCATTTGAATTCTTCCCAAGTCAGGGATTCACCTTTTTGGAAGAAAAGAAAGAAGACAAAAACTTGAAAGTCCAGCATTTTTCAACCCTGGCTACCACCTTAGAATCATGAGAGGAGTTTTTAAATAATATTCATGCCCAGGCCCTATCCCATATCAAGGAAATCAGAATCTTGGGGGAGTCAGCCATGGGTGTTTTTTGAACTCTCCTGAGTAATTCTGTTGTGCTGTCAATTGGGAACTACTGAGTTAAATAAGAAAACATAAGAAGGTGGAAGGAATAATGACTGCCAAAGAAAAAGGCAGGTTTCTTTTCTTTTTTTTTTTTTTTTATTATACCTTAAGTTCTGGGATACATGTGCACAATGTGCAGGTTTGTTACATAGGTATACATGTGTCATGGTGATTTGCTGCACCCATCAACTCGTCATCTACATTAGGTATTTCTCCTAATGCTATCCTTCCCCTTGACCCCCAATCCCCCGACAGGCCCTGGTGTGTAATGTTCCCCTCCCTGTGCAAATATGTTCTCATTATGGAACTCCCACTTGCGAGTGAGAACATGCAGTGTTTGGTTTTCTGTTCCTGTGTTAGTTTGCTGAGAATGATGGTTTCCAGCTTCATCCATGTCCCTGCAAAGGACATAAACTCATTCTTTTTATGGCTGCATAGTATTCCATGGTGTATATGTGCCACATTTTCTTTATTCAGTCTAACATTGATGGACATTTGGGTTGGTTCCAAGTCTTTGCTATTGTGAATAGTGCTACAATAAACATACGTGTGCATGTGTCTTTACAGTAGAATGAATTATAATCCTTTGGGTATATACCCAGTAATGGGATTGCTGGGTCAAACAGTATTTCTAGTTCTAGATCCTTGAGGAATCGCCACACTGCCTTCCACAATGGTTAAACTAAATTACACTCCCACCAACAGTATATGTGTTCCTATTTCTCTGCAACTTCACCAGTACCTGTTATATTTTTACTTTTTAATAACAACCATTGTGACTAGTGTGAGATGGTATCTCATTGTGGTTTTGATTTGCATTTCTCTAATGACCAGTGATGATGAGCTTTTTTTCATATGTTTGTTGGCCGCATAAATGTCTTCTTTTGAAAAGTGTCTGTTCATATCCTTATGGGGAAAGGATTTCCTATTTAATAAATGGTGTTGGGAAAACTGGCTAGCCATATGCAGAAAACTGAAACTGGACCCCTTCCTTACACCTTATATAAAAATTAACTCAAGACAGATTAAAGATTTAAACATATGACCTAAAACCATAAAAGCCCTAGAAGAAAACCTAGGCAATACCATTCAGGACATAGGCGTAGGCAAAGACTTCATGACTAAAACACCAAAAGCAATGGCAACAAAAGCCAAAATTGACAAATGGGATCTAATTAAACTAAAGAGCTTCTGCATAGCAAAAGAAACTATCATCAGAGTGAACAGGCAACCTACAGAATGGGAGAAAAATTTTGTAATCCATCCATCTGACAAAGGGCTAATATCCAGAATCTACAAGGAACTTAAAGAAATTAACAAGAAAAAAAAAACAGGCTTTCTTTAGCAATAAACCATTGCTGCTCTATACGCCATGCACAAAACAAGACCAAAGGTGCTTACCCGGGAGAACTTACATGACAGCAAAAACAAATTTTTTGGCAAAAAAAGTATCTTTTTTAATCACATAAAGAAATTTCCACAAACCATAATCTCACAGTTGAGATTCAAAATCTCATAGTTGTCAAAGCATTAGTGGTTTCTTTCCTGTGATTTAAAAGTTGTAAATATGGTGGCTCACACCTGTAATCCCAGCACTTTGGGAGGCTGAGGTGGGCAGATCACTCGAGGTTAGGATTTTGAGACCAGCCTGGCCAACATGGCGAAACCGCGTCTCTACTCAAAATACAAAAATCAGCCGGGCATGGTGGTGCACACCTGTAATCCCAGCTACTGGGGAGGCTGAGGCAGGAGTATCGCTAGAACCTGGGAGGCAGAAGTTGCAATGAGCCGAGATCATGCCACCGCACTCCAGCCTGGGTGATAGAGCAAGACGCTGTCTCAAAAAAAAAAAAAAAAAAAAAAAGTTGTAAATATACATAACATAAAATGCATGATTTTTAGCCATTTTTAAGTAATGGCATTAAGCACATTCCCAGTGTTGTGCAGCCATCACCATTGTCCATTTCCAGAACTTCTTCATCATCCCAGACAGAAATGTTGTATCCGTTGAACAATCCTCCTTCCTTTCCACCTTTGGTCACCTCCGTTCCACCTTTCTATCCCTGTGAATTTGCCTGTTCTAGGTAGTTTATATAAGTGAAATCATACAACATTTCTCTTCTTAAAAACAAAGAAATTGAGAACAAGGACGGTCGTGATTTTCTGAAGAAAGTGGAAACTTCTTTTAAAAATCAGACAAGGAACCAATTGTGTCTTGGGTAGTTAAGTGTCAAGGTGTAGATTTCCTGGTTTTACACACTCTATTGTACATTTTAATTTTATTTATTTATTTATTTATTTTTGAGACAGAGTTTTACTCTTGTTCCCCAGGCTGAAGTGCAGTGGCGCAATCTCAGCTCACTGCAACCTCTGCCTCCTGGGTTCAAGCGATTCTCCTGCCTCAGCCTCCCACGTAGCTGGGGTTACAGGCATGCACCACCACGCCCGGCTAATTTTTGTATTTTTAGTAGAGATGGGATCTCCCCATGTTGGCCAGGCTAGTCTCGAACTCCTGACCTCAGGTGATCCAACTGCCTCAGTCCCCCAAAGTGCTAGGATTACAGGCATGAGCCACCATACCCAGCCCTATTGTACATTTTAATCACCATGGTCACCCACTTCCTATGAGTTCAGCATTCTGGCCTCTGTTTCCCTATTGTGATTTCCAGTCCCCACGTGACCCTTCTTACATTAAACTTTTTAACCACAACTCCCTCTGCATTAAATCACCAACATTCTCCACATGTGTCCAGTGAAATACCTAACTCACCCTTTCTTTCAGATTTCCATTGCCTCAACCCTAACCAAGACCCTTACTTGGGACTGGTTAAAAAATAGAAAACAGGCCAGGCACAGTGGCTCACACCTATAATCTCAGCACTTTGGGAGGCTGAGGTGGGCAGATCACTTGAGGTCAGGAGTTTAAGACCAGCCTGGGCAACATGGTGAAACCCTGTCTCTACTAAAAATACAAAAAATTAGCCAGGTGTGGTGGCAGGTGCCTGTAATCCCAGTTAATCAGGAGTGTGAGGCAGGAGAATCGCTTGAACCAGGAAGGCAGAAGTTGCAGTGAGCCGAGATCACACTACTACACTCTAGCCTGGGCGACAAGAGCAAGACTCTGTCTCAAAAAAAAAAAAAGAAAAAGAAAAAGAAAAGACCTCAGAGTTGTACAAGCCTTTCTCTGGCATTTTATCCTCAGAGCCAGCTTCCACACAAGCCTGGATCAACCTTTCTCAGATGCCACTCACATCCCCCAGATACCATTTGTACCTTTTTGCCTATCCCATAAAACCTGAATGTCCGCCTGCTAGCCCATCCCGTCAAACCCACGTATATCTCCCTATAAAAAATGCCTTCTCCAACCAAGCCAATCTGTGGCCAGTCTTCTTTTCTTTTCTTTTCCTTTTTTTTTAGCGGGGGGGACGGAGTTTCACTCTTTGTTGCCCAGGCTGGAGTGCAGTGGCGTGATCTCAGCTCTCTGCAACCTCTGCCTCCCGGGTTCAAGCGATCCTCCTGTCTCATCCTCTCGAGTAGCTGGGATTACAGCCACCCGCCACCAAGCCTGGCTAATTTTTGTGTTTTTAGTAGAGGCGTTGTTGACCTCATGTTGACCAGGCTGATCTCGAACTCCTGACCTCAGATGATCCCCCTGCCTTGGTCTCCCAAAGTGCTGGGATTACAGGCATGAGCCACCCCACCCGGCCTCCGTGGCCAGTCTTCTGAATGCAACATTCTATCCCTGCCTCTGCATGAGGACTCATTCAGCAGTGCTAATTCACTGGCAGTTAATAGCCACTAGCACCCACAGCTCCATTACTGGCTTGAGCTGCCAAGCACTCCTGTCAGCCCTTTTCTTCTCACACCAAGGGCAGAGAACAGACAGCCTCTGCTTTCAGATCTCTGATAAAACGTCTGGAAGAACCACTGGCCTTGCCCCACAAATCCCTCCTATTCTGAACTGAATTCCTGGGTCTCTTTTTCCTAATATTTCAGCTTGTGGTTTTGGTCTCGAGCCAGCTTCTTCCCACCCAGGCACTATTTCCCCAGTCTATTCACCGCCCATTTATGTTCTCCAGGCCTCCAGTGGATGTTTCTGTCTCCTGCTTTCAGATCTCCTCTGACCCAGCCTCTTTCCTCGAACTTGCTTTACCTGCTCTTCCTGCCTCCAAAGTCCTGAACATTTTTACTCGCAACAAAAAATATCCACCTATTTCCTATATTCTTCTCTCTGCCTCCTTTCAGGGATTTAAGATCCGCTCACTTTCATTCTTATATGCAACTGACTTCCTGACCACAACACTTGCTATTCAGATCCTAAAATTCAGCACCTCTTCTGGTTAAAACAGACCCCTGGACCTGACGTTTCTTGCCCTGCCCAGTTCTGGTGCTATCTGAGACCTAGCATTGCAGGCCTTGAACAACACCTTCTGTAGATTTTGCTTCTCTTTGCCCACTGCTCTAGGCTGTAGCCTCTAGGACTGTTTTGGGGTTTTTTTTGGTTTAATTTTTTTTTTTTGAGACGGAGTCTCGCTCTGTCGCCCAGGCTGGAGTGCAGTGGCGCGATCTCGGCTCACTGCAAGCTCAGCCTCCCAGGTTCACGCCATTCTCCTGCCTCAGCCTCCCGAGTAGCTGGGACTACTGGCGCCCGCCACAGCACGGCTAACTTTTTTTGTATTTTTAGTAGAGACAGGGTTTCACCGTGTTAGCCAGGATGGTCTCGATCTCCCGACCTCGTGATCCGCCCACCTCGGCTTCCCAAAGTGCTGGGATTACAGGCGTGAGCCAGCGCGCCCCGCCGGGACTGTTTTAACATGCTAGTACAGGTTGAGTATCCCAAATCCAAAAATCCAAAATTCAAAATGCTCCAAAATCCAAAACTTTTTGAGGGCCAAGATGACACTGAAAGGAAATGCTCATTGAAGCATTTCGGATTTTGGATTTTCAGATTAGGGACACTGAGCGGGTATGAAAATAATCCCAAAATCTGAAATAATCCCAAAGCCAAAACAATCTGGTCGCAAGCATTTTGGATAAGGGATATTCAACTTGTATTACTCTCCATCATGGACTTCTTCTGTTTCTTTGGGTACCTCCTCTCCATGGGACAGACGGTTTTCCTTTTAACATCTACTTTTTGTTCTGATTCCTTCTTTCACCTCTCCTGCCACTTCAGTCCTTGCCCAGGGAAGAGTCATGCAGACAAATTTCGAAGTTTGATCTTTCCCCAAGTCAAAGGGCTATACTGGACTAGACATTGGCTCAAGATCCACCTCAACTCATTATCTTCTTAAGGTAAGATGAGGGATAAGTCAACTAAAATTATATTAAAAGTGAAATCCGACAAATGCACTGAAAAGCAGTTTGAATGTACAGTTCTTTATTTATAGTTATTTATATAATGGTGTTATAGTTATTTAATGTATGGTTATGTACAGTTATTTATTTAATGGTGACTTCAAGTCCCAAGTTTTTTCTGCATACCTAATCAGCTAATTCTGTTGATGTACCAATAAAGATCTAGAAAGATTTTGGCTTCTTTCATTTTAATCCTATGAATGTTCAACACCATGGATGAAGGATACTTTCCCTAAATATAGACTACCTAAATTGATCATCTCTAACTACTGTGATCATCTTAGACTTCTACAGTTGGAAGTTGGTGGACAAAAGCAATAATAACCCAGCCCTACCAATACTGTGCAAGGGCCAAGGTAAGAATTTGTCACAAGCTGCTTACAGCTTTCAATATCGAAGGAAGACCACAATGTAGTACCACTAACCATCCATGACTAATGAGTCCCCAGTGATCCAGAAACTGTTACCTGTTCTTGGCATATGATGCCTTGTTCAGGGACAGAAAAGTTCAAACAACATAACTAACTTCAAACAAAATGTCAGAGTTATTCATTATCACAAAACCACCATTTGTTCCCCAACTCCCAAACTCCATTGTTTTCTGTGATATGCTATACTTCACCAAATGGAAACTTTCAATGTGACCAAAGCAAGCTTTTGAAAGTAGAACAAGTGAGATTTAGTGGCATTCCCCATCTTTGGTTGCTAGTACCTTTTACAAACCAGTAAAATGGTTATTATAGTCCAAATGTATTGCAATGGAAGTCAAAACTGACCAAACCCTTCCAGGAAGCCCTCTCTAACTCCCTAATGACAATGTTCCATACAATAGCCCTGTTTAATCTAACTTCTTCCAACTCTACACATACTTACTGAACACCTATTTCATGCAAAGCATCATGTCCCAGTCTGTCCCTCACTCTTATTTCAGAAAGCTTTCTCTTTACTAAGGATGTTAGGTGTGTTTATTTTTTTAAAAGCCACCAAACACCATAACGTTACTGATAACAATTCAAAGAGAAATTCACCCATAGACGTTGACCTAGGGATCAATTTTCCAACTATAACCTCCACATCCGAATCCTTTGCCACCAGAGGAGATGAGAGATGATTCTTTTAAGGTAATTAGATTCCATTCTTAAGTTCTGCCCTTTACAACAAGCAGGGTCTCATAAACAAGTGAAAAAGAGAAGATGCCAGGATTCCTACTTGCACAGAGATCCTTGGAATAAGAAAACAACCTGAGTCACTGGGTTGCCAGCCAAGAAGCCTCCCTGCCTCCTCCTATAGCCTTCCTCTCCACTAGGACCAGGATAAAGTCTCCAGTTGCCTGCCAGCAGCTGCCTTCAAACATATGCGTTAGCCAAGGCAATTAACCTTGTCCATAGGCTTTCAGCTTTCTATAGAAGGAATGAGTGAAGATTGTGGCAAGGCCTCACTGTGATCATAGATGAGAAAGTGTAATCATTTCCCAAGGTTGCCGGAACAAAGCACCACAAAGTGGGTGGCTTAGACATCAAAAATGTATTGTCTCACAGTTCCAGGGGCTAAAAGTCCAAAATCAAAGCATTGGCAGGGTTGGTTCTGTTTGAGGGTTGTGATAGAAAATCTGTTGCACGCTTCTCTGTAGCTTCTGGGGGTTTGCTGGCAATATTTGGGGTTCGTTGGCTTATAGAAGCATCACCCCCACTCTGCCTTCATCATCACATGTCTTTTTCCCTATGTGTGTGTCTCTGTCCAAATTTTCTGTTTTTATAAGGACACCAGTCATACTCCATATGTGTGTCTCCATATGCGTGTCTCTGTCCAAATTTTCCCTTTTTATAAGGACACCAGTCATACTGGAGTCCTTATAAAAAGGACTGGCCAACCCTAGTGGCCTTGTTTTAACTCCATTACCCCTGTAAAGACCCCACCTCCAAATAAGGCCACATTCTAGGATACTGGGGTTTAAGATCTCAACATATCATTTTTGAGGGGGACACAATTCAACTTATAACAGAGAGATTTTAAGACCTGGAAGAAAAGAGTGTTTAATAATCCAAGAAGCGGTAGATTTGAGGCATAGTCAATTGAAGAGGAGGACTTTTTTATGAGCTGAGAGGAACGGTAAGCCTACTAGTAAGGCTTTCAATTTGTCCATTTTACAACCACCCAGAGCTTTTCTCTTTGCAACCTTCCTGTGGAGCAGTCCTTTAGCATTTATGAATATGTTATAAAGGCTGCACATCTATCTGATAAGAATATGAAGTCTGTGATAGTTGATTTGCTAACCGGGATTTTCCAGTCAGCACAATCCAACTTTGAATTGCTGACTAGCATGCAGCTGCTCCCACCCTTCTTGGCTCTTCTATCTGGCCTCACTGCACTCAAAGCTCCCCTCAAAAGGGGCCTCAATCATAAATCCCCAGAAAAGTAGACAATGTCTGTTTGACAAATAGTTGAAGAATCTGCCATAGAGTTTGCTAAATTTTGCCTTAAAATCTAAAGGAGAACTGAGTCTAGCCACCACCCCCTTCTTTTGAACATACCCACAACCACACCAAGTGCCACCCACCACCCTTTGAAATATGATGCAAAAGTTATTACTAAAGTTATTGGCAATGCTGTTCTCTTCATTGTTTTATGGTGGAATCAAGAAAGTTTGGAGAGATTCAGATTGGTGCATACGCTGGAAGGGCCACTCTTGCATGACATTTGGGTGCCATGTCACAGTGCCCAGGACAATTGAGACCCCTACAGGTACCTCACTTCCTGTTGTTCCAAATCTCCATTCCTGCTCCAATTTGATAAATCTACCATTACTAAAGCGGTTTCCCAGCAACTACGGGTGTGTACTGCCCTGTTAGGAACCCACATTGCTTGCTTTACCATAAAGCCTTGCGTGTTGCATTTGTTAGTAACAAAACCAAAATGAGGCATTTAGGCAGGAGGTGGGAAGGTTGAGCTGTTCATTTCATTAGAAACATTTACCCTTCTTTTCAAAACAACCTCCTGAGAAAAGCAGGGGAGTTTTGATTTAGCAAAAGAAAATAATAGTCAAGCAGTGTATCAACAAATTAATTATTTAAACATATTCCATTCCAAGTAATTTCTTACTCCCCATAGTTATTTGTCAGTTGTTGTTTTTTTTTAAATTACAAAATAACTCTTGGTCATTTTAAAGATTCAAACAACACAGAAGTGGGTAAAGTAAAAAGTATAATGTAAAAAGTGAAAATCTCACTTTACTTTTCCTAACCTCACTCCCCAGAGGTAACTGCGGCTCATAATTTAGCAAATATCTAAACATATATATTTAAATGATACATATGCAGTTGCTTATTTAAAAATACAGGATCTATCTGCCATTTGCATGGTAACTTGCTTTTTTTCACTCCGTGATATATTAAGGACTTTCTTCATGTCATTCCATGTTTCTTTTGAAAAAACACAATTTTATTTTTTGATCAGTGGTGAAATAGCAACAAAAGGTGTAACTACATGAACACTAGCGGCCAGCCTGCCACAAGAAATTCCAGCCGTATTTCTCGTGCAGGACTAAATTTTCAACAGGTTATACTGGGAAAAGTAGAAACTTTAGAACAAAGCAGACTGAAGGGTATTTCCTGTGCCGTGGACAAAGGTGGGGGATGTTCATTGCCTCCAAGTGCCCAATTTTTCTACTAAGAGAGGATAAACGCTTTCAATTACATGAATTCCCATCAGGCAGACAATAGGCATGGATACAATTCTATAACTCTCGAGCAATAAAAAGTATATCACAGGCTGGAGAACGGGACAAAGAGAAAAAGCTCTGCCTCCATAATAAGGGGAGAGTGAGAGTCGTTGTCTACAGAATGCTGCTGGAGCACATTAACTGAAAATTTTAAGCAAATAAGTTGGACACTATTTTCCAGTGATTTACAATAGTTCTGCAGAAAAGTCTACTGTAATCCACCACGCTGCTGGTGCATAGCTGGGGCATCTCACTGCTTTAGGTGCTTTCTTTATATTTCTACCGTTTCCTTTTTCTTTTTGTTCTTCTTTCTCTCCTCTTCAAAATTTTCTCTCTCATCTGAACACTTTTAGTTTCTTATTTTTTTGCTCAGAAACAACTGAAATTGTCAAACTAATTATCTCCAGGTCCTATGTGATAGATTAGGTAGATTTCTAGAAAGAGTCTTCATCTGTCTAAACTTCTTATGCCTCCCATTGTGACAAAATCTTTGAAAAAAAATAGACTCAGTCATATTTATAACAGTAAAATTACATATGTAAGCACTTAATAATACTATAAACACTTTTTGCCTAAAATTCTAAATCTTGGCTTAATTCTCCTTTGCTCTGTATGTATAGACAAAATCATATATCACCTTCACCGCTTGGAAAGAAGTGGTCAATTTTAAGATTCTTCTTCATAGTTTAACCAGCTTCAGTTGGTTAAACATTGAATTAGGGTTATATTAAATTACATATTAGTGACAGTTATATATCAATTAGATTTAATAACTGATGTGTTATGAAATAGTTGGAATTATGCCTGCCTTTATTAGTGATGGCTATATTTTAAATTCTATATAATAAATATTTCTAGAGCCTCTTCATTTAAGAAATGTTTATAACAAAATATCTTCTAAGCAAAATAACTTTTCCATTTTAATTTCATTAGCATTCTGAGTTCAGCTTTTAGAAAAGTATGGCAAGTATTGCATAATATTTTCTTATTTACAAATGAAAAATTAAGAGTACATAATGCTGCAGTGAATTATCCCAGGTCTAGGTCTACTAGAATGTCAACACATAATTTAGATTCACAAAGCATCTGAGTTGGTTGCTGAGGCAAAGAATTCCCTTCTTAACTCACCTATCATGCCCATCTCTCCACTCCTCTATTCCGTTCAGGCTAATATAACTTGAGTTCTCCTCATCCCTCTTCATTCCTTTTTTTTTTTTTTTTTTTGGGATGGAGTCTCATTCTGTCGCCCAGGCTGGAATGCAGTGGTGCGATCTTGGCTCACTGCAACCTCCACCTCCCGGGTTCAAGCGATTCTCCTACCTCAGTTTCCCGAGTAGCCGGGACTGCAGATGCGTGCCACCATGCCTAGCTAACTTTTATTTAAAACTCTTCCATATACCATTATGCCATCATATCTTACTACAATCTTCCTTTCCTGTTGTTCAAAAAAATCTTACACTCTTGTTTCCTCTGAAGCTTATTGATTGATGGGAATGGAAACATAAATAAATATCCAACTCCCAATTGGACATTTTCACATGGACATTTTACAGAAACCTCAAACTTAGTATATCCCAGACTGAACACATGATCTAGCCCCTGCGTAGCCCAGTCTAGCTTCCTGCTAGTGTTCTCCATCTCACTACACCATCCACATTCAATTACTTTTAGCCTAGATACTCAGTGTCCATTCAGTCAATCACCAACTCTGCCAATTACAAACGCTAAATGCTCTCTGTCATTCCACTACTCATCATTCACTCCACTTTAACTTTCCCCTTGCCATCATCACACTTACGGGGTTGGGGGAGCGTGTGTGTGCATGTGGTCAGAATCGAGATCAGGGCTATTGAGAATTAGAATAAGTTTAATACCAAGTCATCACTTCTAACTGGTATAAAAAGACTATAATAATTTCTCCTTAGTCAGAAATAAGAGTGAACATTTTCTTAGATTCCTGGAAGCTGCTATTCAATATATAAGCCTTTGTTAATAAATGAGTTTGATTAGATCTTTTCTTCTGTGGCCCAGAAGCCAGCGTGGAGAGATGCCTGGCAGAAGTCGACTTCCAAGTCCAGATTTCCCGATAAGGTCTTGGTGAAACCACTGACAATTCTGCTATTCAGATCTACCTAAATATGTAAGTCAATATCAAGATAATAAAATGTTCCAGGATCTGCAGGACTGGTGTGCACATTACTAGGCAGTATCCGTACATAAAAGCACAGAAATGTGCTGTCAGGAAAATGAATTAAAATATGAAGAGCTATATTTTTCCACATAGCCCAGGAAGTTATATTCTGAATTTACTAGAACATCAGTGACCAACTCAGATTGTCACTACCAAAGGTTCTTTGACCAACAGGAAAACACAAGGCACAGGAAAGGATGGACCATTTTCCTTAGTTTTAAATAAGAGCCAAGGTTATTGTTTTTCTTTTAAGTAATTTACGAGTTAAAGGAAAGGTTGAGAAAATGTTACAAAATATTCCCATACACTTTTACCTACATTCCCCAAATGCTAACATTTTATCACACTTGCTTTATTATCCTGTCATCTATCTGCCTATCTATGAACCTATCTATTTTTTTTCTGAGATGTTTGAGAGTAAGTTGCATATATCAGCATGTATTTCCAAAAACAAGGTCTTAGGTTTTAACTTAACCCCAGTGCTTCGATCAAAATCAGAAAATTCACATAGGTACAGTATTATTTTCAAATCTATTGACCTTATTCAAATTTTGCCAATTGTCTTACTAATGCCCATTTTCTGACCCAAGATCCAATTCAGGATTATACTTGCATTGAGGCATCATGTCTCTTTTAGCCTCCTTTGGTCTGGAACAGTTCATGACCTTGACAATTTTGAAGAGTCCTAGCCAGCTATTTTGTGGAATGCCCCTCAATTGGGGATTTTGTGATGTCTCTTTCAGGTTATGGATTTTTGGCAGGAACATCACAAGAATGAGGTTGTTTCTCCTTCGTGTATCATATCGGAAGCACATGATGTTAATGTGTCCTACTACTGATGTCACCTTTGATCACTTGGATACGGTAGTGTCTGCCAGATTTCTTCCTCTCTGTAAAGTTACTATTTTCCCTTTGCAATTAATAAGTATCCTATGTGGAGGTACTTTGAGACTTTAAAAATATCCTGTTTCTGGTCCTGTTTTCCCTCACTAATTTTAGCATCCACTGGTGATTCTTGCTTCAAACAATTATTGCTCCACATTCCCCATACCTTACCTTCTTCCCGGACACACAGCTGAAGTACAGTTCCTAGTCTCTTAATATCTAGGAGGGATGATATAACTAATTCTAGCACATAGAGCTATCATTGTAGGGGATATATGCCCCTTCTAGGTTTGCTCTCCTCACCCAACAAATGTCTCCTATTATTCTACAAGTTCTTTGCTTGTCAGTCAATTGGACGCATAAGATCCAGCAGAGAATGCTAAGAAAGCTTTGGTAGTTGTGGAGCCACTAGACCTTAGCGTCTGTACCATTCGGGAAGTCCTGTGAACTTGGATGAAGGAAATCTTTCTTTTAACTGGAATTTGACATCTCCCTTTGTGAATACAGATGACAGCTATAATAGTGTTAGCAACACCAATGTCTTTGTCACCAAGATAAACCATATATATTACATATCACATTGCATTCAGTGCAGACATCTTGAAATATGTTTACCTATCACCAATTTGAAATTAACTTTGAATTTTAATTATTAGATCTATATAATCTAATATATCACTGTATCTTTTTTTCTTTTATCACATTTGGAAACTGTACTGAGAGGAGATTTTTTGGCTTCACCAGACTGCTAAAGGGGTCTAAGACCTAAAATAGGTTAAGATGGAAAGAGTAGTTCCCTGAGTCACTGCATTTCGAGGACCACCTAGGGAAGGAGGTGGGGAATATCTGCAATAGAATTTGCATGAGAGAAAAATGAACTTTTACTCTCTTAAGCTCAGATATATGCTGTTATTTGTTCAGCAATTATCTTATCCTGAGTAATCAAGAGAATAAAGTTGTAAATGTGGAAATTATATGCATGGGAAGATGGTTGAGGCCATGGGATTGGATGTGATTGTTAAGAAGGGAGACAAGTACTGAATTTGGGGCAATTGCTACATTTTGGAAAAGAAGACAAAAGAAACAGATGAAAGAATGGTCTGAATAGAAGAAAGAGAACCAGAAATACGTGGTGTAAAAGATTCTATGAACCCGAAACCATATTTTCATTTCTCAGATGTCTTCATGTAGAATAAGTCCTTATATGTTGTCTGGAAAGATAAGAAGCTAAACCATTTCAGTAGATTTTCTCAACTATATCTGTCATTTACAAGATGACAGGTATTGTACTTCTCTAAGTCTAGGTTTCCTTGTCTATGAAAAAATTGCAATGCAGATTACAGAAGGTAATGTAAGTAAACACATGCAAAAGAACCTACTACAGCTTCTGACATGTATCTATCGCTAGATAAGTTAGCTCTCTTTCTCCCCAGTCTTTCCCCTTCCTAACCTCATTAGCAATCCATTTCATGTATTAGAGTTTAAAAGAACTCAAGAGTATATTAAGAAAACTGTAAATTTTTTTCTTAAGTCAAAATCACAGCATTTTAGACATTATACTTGCTATAGTATTCAAGCTATAAAACTAAGCAAAATCATTATTAAAATTCAAATAGAATCTTGATATTTTATTTGGAAAACAGACTGAGTGAAAAAAAGAGGCGTGTGATTTTTATTTTTTTTATTTTTTATTTTTTTGTTTTGTTTTGAAACGGGGTCTCACTCTATCACCCAGGTTGGAGTGCAGTGGTGCAATCTTGGCTCACTGCAACATCTGCCTCCCAGGCTCAAGCAGTCCTCCCACCTCAGCTTCCTGTAATTTTTAAATGTCAATCAAAAGCAATCAAAACACCAAACCACCATTTATTGGAGTTTAGTATCAGAGAGTCCTCACGAGCTATGCAAAAATGTATGTTGGTCCTCAGGAAATTCACCTCTGAATCGCTCCTTCTTTGTCCTTAGTACCTTGTTCCTTGTCTCGTGTTCTCCTACCACAAATGCAATGCGAAGGGGAAGAGAGGGGTGCCTCAAAAATCACAAATTTTATACAGGTACATATTTTATTGTTAATTTCTTTCAACACTGGATATGGATATTTTATATATAAATATGAAGCCCTGTGTGCATTCCTTGAAATTGTTACAAAGTCCAGTAGAACATGAAAACATAGATTAATACTGCCACAGCATGTGAGGGAAAAACTGTCTCTCATCTACTTTGAAAAGTTTTATTAAGAGTCTCTTGGAATCACCATTTCCAAAACATGGATATGCATAAACCAACGCATTTTGATAACAGTTCTGTAATTGACTCCCTTTCTGCTCTCACCCTAGAGTTTCTTGAACTGAGGAATGAGTAATATCCTGGACTAGAGGCTGAGAGATTGTTTTCATAATCAACAGCCATCTGTGCAGAATAACAATAGAGCTGAAAAGATTCTGACCTATGCTACCAAAGAATTTTCCAGATAATTCAGGCTCTTTCTATGAAAAGTGCCAGAATCTGAGTGACAAGCCCAGGCAACGCCTCCTCCTTGTAGTTTTAGGAAGAAAGTGCTGCCATCTACAGGGCCGACATGGAACTAATGCTTTAAAAAAAGGTGGAGAACCTGTTGGATCTTAAGGTTGTTATTAGCTATAGGAAAAAAAAATGGCAATAGCATGGCTAAAGAGAGTAACACAATGTGTCCACTTTAAAATTTTTATTCCAAACATATTCTACTTCTTTGCTGTCCAATACAGCTGCCAGCAGCCACATGTGGCTATGAAGCACTTGAAATGTAGCCAGTGTGACTGAGGAATAGTTTCTAAATTTTCATTTCATTTTAATTAATTTCATTGATTTAAATTTTAAAACTGATACTCAATTCAGTCATTGGAAACTTTTAAGTATGCTTGTAACAACTTAGGTGTCTGAATCTATTTTTTCAAATGTAAATTTTAAGATATCTATCCACAGATTAAATATTCCTAATAAAAATGTAGCACCTGAATTGCATATGCTATAAGTGAAAAACATACACCACATTTCAAATGTTTAGTACAAAGCCAAAAGAATGTCATATTTTTAATTAATAATTGTTATATTTAGAACATGTTGAAATTGATATTTAGCTATATTATGTCAAACAAAATATATTATTAAAATTACTTTTATTGGCTTCTTTTTACACTTTTAATGTGATTACCAGAAAAGTTTAAATGCCACGTGTGGCTGACAGATTTCTATTGGTAGCACTGTTTCTATTGTACAGCACTGTTCTAATTGATTCAAAAAAAAGAAGTAAATATGTTTAGGCGTTTAGTGCTTACAGAATCACATGAAGTGCTAGATTTACAAATGTCGTATTAGACCTCAAGATTACAGCAAACGTGTAACAGACACTGATGCCATTATGGGTTAATGTAACACAATTTTTAGAGGAAATGATCTCGTTTGGTCTTCAGTGATCATCATTGTGACTGACAGACATCTTAAAATGGTAGAAAATTTGGATCTTAATGAATGTAACAACATAACCGTTTTTATCATGGTTAATGAACTGGTGACAAGAAGCACACACTGTAAAGAAATTCTACTAAATTTGTGTCCTGTTCCACTTCTTCCATCGATTTCCAGCATTATCTCCCCGAGACTATATCTTCATTGCGAGGACTGACTCCCTGGGCTCAGCAGCCCCCAACTGGCCGTCCTCACAAGTGCAGTGCAGACTTCTCCCTGTGGTGCCACCCCTTGGTCTTTCGCGACTGAGGCAGTCCTTCTCCAAAGTAAAAACACCTCCTTCATCAAGGGTGTCTTCTTCCAATCTATAACATAAAAATCCTATCTCCCCTCTCCTTCTTTTTCCATACTCCATATGTTTAACACATTCTTCTGTTACTCAGGCAGAAAAAAAATAAATAAACCAGACAGGCCCATGACTCAGTTGGCAGATGCCCACACAAAGATAGGATGGCCAACCGTCCTGATATGTTTGCCCAGGACTGTCCCAGTTTTAGTATTGAAAGTCCCACCTTCCAGGAAACCCCAGTCCTGAGCAAACCAGGCCGGTTGGTCGCCCTACTTGCCAATCTCGCCTGTTGACAGCAAAGCCAGAGACAGGAGAGCCACACCCCCACGCTTTGCTCCAGCAACAGGGAACTGCCTGTTTCCCTGCTGAGTTTAACCTCCTTCCCTTTACCCACATGGCCGCCCTTCCTCTTCCTGGCCCCCTAACTTACCTGTCGCCCTGTCATCCTCCAGGCATCACTCCCAGTCCAAGGTCTTCTGTCACTCCACGGGCGCAGGTAAGTTGTACCTAACCACATTGTATTTTAATTCTCTGTCCAGTCCCCAGGTTTCCCATCAGCTGTAAGCTCAAGTCAGGAGTCTTGTTCATTCTTGTATTTCTGTCATATATTAGCTGAACTTGTGAGTGAATGTTGATTCATCTTAGAAAGGCACCTGGGTTCTGGGTATATTCTGTGGGCCTTCTTCCAGGAATACACTCCTCTTCTGACATAACAACCAACGACAAACTGTTTTTCAAGACTGGACATCTGCATTTCCCACCCTTGAAGAATCTTTCCCCAGTCTTAGTCTCTCCAACACAGTAGGGAACACCGTCCTGTCAGTAACCCCTGACTAACACCACCCCATTCCACCCCTAAGGGAAAAAAAAAAATGACGCACATATGTATACACATCAAAAAGTTACAGCAACGATAACCAAAAAATTCCTTGCTTTCATTTTCTTCACTGGCTAGTGATTTTTGCCTTTGGGGGTTGGAATGGTTCAATATGCATATTTCTTTCCAACGTGGGAGAAAAGAATGCACACGAGAATGCAGCAAAGTGGAGAGGATGCGTAGAAATAATGAAAGAAGTATACCTAGAGGTGATTACATATGGAAAGACAACAAGTGATCTCAGAGTGACAGGTAGTGACGAGGATGCAAAAAAATACCAGACGCAGTCCTACTTGTCCAGGAGCCACGGTGGTTATAATTTGGAAATTACACAGATATGTTTTCTAGACATTACATAACATATAAGGCAATAAATTGCTCTTAGCGATACAGAGAAAAATGTAAACATTCAGTAAACATTTTAACATATTAATTTTATATATTTACTTTATGTATTTTAACTTATCTATTTTAATATATTTAAAATAAAAATTACATCTTTATATATTGAAATATATTCAAAGTATTTAAACTATTAATTTTTGTTTGTTTGTTTGTTTGTTTTTGAGATGGAGTCCCACTCTGTCACCCAGGCTAGAGTGCAGTGGCGTGATCTCGGCTCACTGCGATTTTCCTGCCTCAGCCTCCTGAATACCTGGGACTACAGACACACGCCACTATGCCCGGCTAATTTTTGTAGTTTTAGTGGAGACGGAGTTTCGTCATGTTGGCCAGGCTGACTTTGAACCCCTGACCTCAAGTGATCCACCCACTTCAGTCTCCCAAAGTGCTGGGATTACAGGTATGAGCCACTGCATCTGGTCTATTAATATATTTTAAAATGTTAGATTATTAATGGTCACTTCTGAGTGCTAATTGCATAAAATAACTTTACCTGTATGATTCTCAAAGCTCTATGAAGTAAGTTCTATAACTATCTCCATTTTACTGAGAACTTGTGGCACAGAAAAGTGAAGAAACTCATCCAAGATCATAGAATTTGTAAATGAAAGAGCTGGGATTTAAAGAGGCCCCTTAAAGGTGACAGCAACCCCCTGGGATGCATAGAAACATGTTCACACCACTCTCCAATAATCGAACAGCACACCAGCAAAACTAATTTATAAAAAATAACTCGCAAAGTCTCTAACAGTTTCAGCATGCACCATGCTGTTTTACTACAAGCTGTACAACATGCTTCCCAATGGATGCTCTAAAAACATGCATACACCTTAGTCAATGTTTATTTCTCATAGGATAAGCCCATGCATGAAAGAATAGATAAAGGTGTCAGAATAACGAATTCATTTTCTCCTTCATTTAAGTTAGAATGATAGTTCTTTTTCACCTGAAAGCGGTCTTAGAAGTGTTGTCAACCTTAGCTGCTCAATGGAAGCACCTGCAGACCTTTAAAAGCCACTAAGATCTGGTTACCATCTGCAGAAGTCGTGATTTCATTGGGACTTTTAACCTCCCCAGAGGGTTCCGATGTGCACTCAAGATAAAGAAGCACTGTTTTGTTTAGAGTAAGCAGAAGAATTTCAAGGTGTGTCTCCAGATCAGCCATCAACTTCACTTGGGAGCTTTTTAGAAATACAAATTATTGCACTCCCTCCTGGATCTACTGAATAAGAAATTATGAGGGTGGGGCCCAGTCTTCAGTGTCATAACACACCCTCCCCATGATTCTGATGCTCACTTGAGTTTGAGAACCACTGATGGAGCCTAATTCCTTCAATGAGACATAACTGAAATCCAGAGAATTTAAATTTGCTTCAGGTCACATGACCTATCCATGGTGGGGCTGGCTATGAAATGATAATGATAGCTAGCATTTATTGAGGGCTTACCGTTCCAGATGTACTGTTTTGCATCGACTAATTCGTGTGATCACTGCAACGTTAAAGGGATATGTTCTATTATTATCCTGTTTTACAGATGAGGAAACTGAGCCACAGAAATTGCTCAGGGTCACAGGGCTGAGGAGTAGAAAAGCAGGGATTTGAACACCTCCCCAGTCAGGAATGCAATGGGAATATGCCCAAAAACCTGTGAATCTTATTCTAAGAAAGAGAAGTGGGTGAATCTAAATTTCCTATGCAAATGGTTAGGAATAAGAATGACAGAGACTAGGGTAATATAGGCCTAAATCTTCATTTCTATTCACGATTGTTTCTACTATTTTAAAGTATTCCATGAGAATGGTTATTATTTTCTTTCATTAAATATTTAATATGTATGAAAAAGAAGTATTAAAAAATAAGGCTAAAACATAAATATTTTAAATAAACACCTGACAACCACCAAGATATTGCTGTTCTAGTTTTTTTTTTTTAATGCTTTGACCTACATTTCCGTGTGTTAAATAATTAGTAGTGGGAAAACGGTATTGGATGAGATATTAAGAAATGTTCGCATACCCTTTGCCCAGCCACTATTTCTCAGGAAGAGAACAGCATGCTAGTAGAGAGTGATGTATAGTTACCTTCTTGAAAGTAACATCCTTAACCATAAATCCATGAAATGTGTACTGAAACATATCAGTATGCTAATAAGCATACATAAATATTTCCAATATTCCAAAAAGGTCTCAATCATAGAGTTTTATATCTTTTAATAGATAAGTGAAACTTTAATCGATGCATTATTTTCTGAACATCTTATCATAGTAACAGTGTCTACCGATTTCTCTAGCACTTTACCAAGAGCTTGCAGCTTCACACATAGCCTCCATCTAGTTCTCACGGCAGTCTGTGGGATAAGTATGTGCAGTGTGTCTACTGTCATGGGTTGCAATGGGGATGAGCAGGTGCTGGGGGACAGCAACTCGCCTGGGAGGACTCAAAGAAGTGTCTTACCAGAGAGCATTAAGGGAGCAGGCTGGGGAGTGCAAAGAAGCCTATCTGCAAATTCCACATTTACCATAATAGGTCCAGGAAGGAGAGAACAAAACAAAGGATAAGCCAAAATATTCTCATAAGACAACAAAGAAAGGACACAGAGAATAGGATTGCTCTCAAGATGGAAATACAGAGAAAAGAAGACAGGAGTGTACATTATGCTGAAGTCTGAATTGGATAATGGATTTTTAAGAGGAGGGATATTTAATATTCTATTTCTAGATGCTTGTTTGTTGCAATATAGACCCTTTCTTCAATGGAGTTTTCCACCAACTACAATGCCTTGTTGGGTGGTCTTGTGTGGGATTCAAAGAAAGGCAATGAGTTCTACCTCTGGACCCACCCAGTGTGGAACACCATTGTGATCCAAGGGAGGTTAAAGTGACCCACCAGTTACTAATTCAGAAAGGAAGAGCTGAGAGCCAAAGCGAGCCCTGAAGAAACAAGTCTCCTGGAAATATGTATATATGGATGCAGTAGGGGAACTGGTCTTCACAAATTGAAGATTGAGCCAACCTTCCCTAGATTTTCCACGATAAGGTGATCACTGATGTCAGCTTACTCACACATATGCATGTGTGTTTCAGTTAAGGTGTTTAATAAACTATGCATAGACTAATCTGTAGGATAGATTTAGACAAATTTGATTAAGCTTTTACTGATTTTATAATATTCTGAATTTTACCAACCCTTTCAGGTGCCATTACTTTGAATGGCAAAAACCACAGTTACTTACTAATACCTGAAGGATCCAATTCTGATGATCAGAGAAGCAAAGCTGTACTTTCCTAAGAAGGACCCCTGAGGAAGGTCTGTTCTTTCTTGGGTATGCCACCTGATATACATCCGCAAAAATATTTGTAAAATGTAACCATAGTGCCATGTCATTTTATCAAAAATGAAAATGTGTCCAAGATTTCCATTATCTAAATATCAGCCACCAACTGGTGTTCTGTGGCGTTAAAGCTGCAGGGCATGGTGGGGAAGGCTAAGGAGATATTAACCTAGCTTCAATTATTTGAACACCTTAAATACAGTAAAGAGCCTCTAATTTATAAACATAATTTTAATAGATCAGCAGGACCATATTGTCCTATGTAATGGAACTCACAAGAATATTCGGGTTTTATGTTTGGTTTTTTTTTCTTTTTTTTTTTTTTAGACAGAGTCCAGTTGCCATGCTGGAGTGCAGTGGCACAATCTCGGCTCACTGCAACCTCTGCCTCCTGTGTTCAAGCAATTCTCCTGCCTCAGCCTCTTAAGTAGCTGGGACTACAGGCACGCACCACCACACCCAGTTAATTTTTGTGCTTTTAGTAGAGATGGAGTTTCACCATGTTGGCCAGGATGGTCTTGATCTCTTGACCTCCTGGTCCGCCTGCCTTGACTTCCCAAAGTGCTGGGATTACAGGCGTGAGCCACTGCGTCCGGCCTTATGTTTGGTTTTCTAGACCATGTAGTAGATTTTGAGAAGTTTATCGTTATTACTCCCAAGTTGCTAGTAATTTTTATTTTAACTCATTGTGATGACAAGAACACTGGAAAGAGACTAGGAGAGGCACATTTTCATGCTTAACTCTGCCAGCAAATCAGTGTGAGACCCTGGGTGAGTCACGGCCCATCTTCACCCCCAGCTTCCTCTTCTTCTTCTTTTTTTTTTTTTAATTTGAGACAGAGTCTCACTCTGTTGCCCAGGCTGGAGTGCAGTGGCATGATCTTGGCTCACTGCAATCTCTGCCTGGTTCAAGCAATTCTCCTGCCTCAGCCTCCTGAGTAGCTGGGATTACAGGCACCCACCACTAGGCCTGGCTAATTTTTGTAGTTTTAGTAGAGATGCGGTTTCGCCATGTTGGCCAGGCTGGTCTCGAACTCCTGACCTCAGGTGATCTGCCCGCTTTGGCCTCCCGAAGTGCTGGGATTACAGGCGTGAGCCACCATGCCTGGCCTTCCTCTTCTATAAAATGAAAGACTGGGCTAGATATTCTTTAAAGTCCCCAGGAACTCACACATGCTATATTTTTTCTGATCCTAAATGCATCATTATCATGGCTTCTCTTGAAGTGTTGTAGAATAGCTAATGAAGAACAAATTGGTTGAAGACTATTAAATAAATACATAAAAAGGAACTGAGGAGATAAGTATATTTTAAGTTGCATTATGACAGGATGTCCCTAGAGGCATCTAAAATAGTAAAAGTAATTTGCTTCTTAGCATCCATTTTGCTACCTCTATTTGGGAAAACAAACAAACCAGCCCATAACTACCCAAATTCCTACTAAATTTCTACCATACAGGTGACTCTAAAGAATGCTGAACAGCAAGACCATGAAACTACAAAGAATTCATGTGGCCCGCATATTCAAAACTCCCAGGGATTTTGGAGACTTTGCAAAACTTTACGTTCCTAAATTGTATAAGCCACTTTACAGTTTATAAAATACCTTGCTTCTCAAAGGTAAATACTCCCCTACACTCAGCCTCGAAGTGGCCTCTGTTTAGAAGCACACTCTAATAGGTTCCTCAAGGTCAGACCATTGCCTTATTACAGGAAATGGATGAAGTCATTCCTGGCTCTCAGTTTTTCTGAAAAACTACCTGCTTTCTCAGTTTCACACACCACACCCCTCTATAGCTCTTGTTTTGTCTCCTCAGTCGTGGCACCTGTTCTGAGAATTGAAGCTTTCATCTTGGTTCTAGTAGCACATGAGAAAACACATTTGGAAAAGCACAAACAAGCAAAGGGGTCCAAGCGAGAACTTCAACGTTTGGGTGAAACAACAGCTAAATTTGTTCACAGTAATAATAAACATGCATGAGCTCACTCTTTCAGAGAGCAGTAATTTGAGCAGCAATTCTGAGGTCAGGATCCAGGGTTCTAGGCCAGCTCCAGCTCAGTCTGCTCTGACAAGAATATATTTCTTTCAGACTCTCAGGGTCTTGCTTTCAGCCATTTGGGGTACAAGAAAGGAAGATGAGAAGAAAGGCAAGAGACAAGAGAGATGGAAACTTTTTAATATGTCCTTAAAAGCCTCTTTATAGAGATGAGTAATAAAAAGATTGGGGCCAGCAAACATTTCCACATTTTCTCTAAACAGTTATAAAACTGAGAGTCTTCTAAGGTCAGAGTTAAAGTAGTACAGGCTTGTTTTTGTATTTTAAATGTTTTCTTTTTTTTTTTTAATGGAACGTTAAAATAGTCTCAGTACCAGTAAAAGGTGTGCACCAGAGTACTATTGGATTCAGGAGAGAGGTAATAGGACCCACCGAGTAGGGAGGTTAGACAGTTCTGATGTGAACCCTCACTAATGCAAAGGAAATCTCTCTGTACCCTCACACATACACATTTTTCTCTCCTCCTCCAATCAAGAAATGATATCCTGTGAGATCATTTATTTTCTTTTTTCTTTTTATTTTATTTATTTATTTTGAGACAGAGTCTCGCTCTGTCGCCCAGGCTGGAGTGCAGTGGCACAATGCCGGCTCACTGCAACCTTCGCCTCCAGGGTTCAAGCGATTCTTGTGCTTTAGCCTCCCGAGTAGCTGGGATTACAGGCAAGCACCACCACACCCAGCTAATTTTTGTATTTTTAACAGAGACGGAGTTTCGCCATGTTGGCCAGGCTGGTCTTGAACTTCTGACCTCAAGTGATCCACCCACCTCGGCCTCCTAAAGTGCTGGGATTACAGGCATGAGCCACCATGCCCGGCCCATTTAATTTATTTTCACCAGTTAGAATTTGTTACTCTCAATGTATTCAAAAACCATTAATTGACAGTACCTACTGGCCAGTACTGTTATAAATACTGGAAATACAGCATTGGACAAAACAAAGAAGTCTACCCTCATAGAGCTTATATTCTAGCATAGAGAGACAGACAAATAAACAGGTAGCATACACAGGAGGTTGGAAAGTAATACCAGCACTTTGGGAAGCTGAGGTCAGGAGTTGGAGACCAGCACGACCAACGTGGTGAAACCCCGTCTCTACTAAAAATACAAAAATTAGCCAGGCGTGGTGGCGCGTACCTCTAATCCCAGCTACTTGGGAGGCCGAGGCAGGAGAATTGCTTAACCTGGGAGGCAGAGGTTGCAGTGAGCCAAGATTGCGCCACTGCACTCCAGCCTAAGTGACAGAGTGAGACTCTGTCTCAAAAAGAAAAGAAAGTGAGATAGGAAAAAAAATTTAGTAAGGAAGTAAAATGTACATGGGGAGGAGGGAAAGAAGATGGAGGAAGATGCAGTTTTAAATATGGGGGCCAGGGAAGGACTCATGGAAGTGAAATTCTAATAATCACCTGAAGAAAATGAAGGAACAAGATATGCACTTGAGGAAATAGTAAACAGAAAAGTTCTGGGTCAGAGGCATGTTCAATGCACTCAAGGGGTAGCAAAGAACATGACGTCAGAAGGTCAGGAGGGGGCAATGCAGATGTGGCTGTTACTGAATGGAAGTGGAGAAGATGGGGAGTTTTTGAAAAGAGTCATGTCTGGGCGTGGTGGCTCACACCTGTAATCCCAGCACTTTAGAAGGCTGAAGTGGGCAGATCACCTGAGGTCAGGAGTTCAAGACCAGCCTGGCCAACATGGCGAAACCCCTTCCCTACTAAAAATACAAAAATTAGCCAGGCGTGGTGGCTGACACCTGTAATTCCAGCTACTCAAGAGACGGAGACAGGAGAATCACTTGAACCCAGGAGGCAGAAGTTGCAGTGAGCAGAGATCATGCCACTGCTCTCCAGGCTGGACGACAGAGCAAGACTCCGTAAAAAAAAAAAAAAAGAAGAAGAAAGAAAAAGAAAAAGAAAAGTAAAGAAAGAAAAGAGTCATGAGGTAACCTGATTTCCGTTTTTAAAGGACAGAGCTGACTGGGCATGGGCAGGAAAGGCAGGAGCAGGGAAACCAGCTCTGCGGCGGCTCCAACACTCCAGGGAACTCTGGTGATAACTAAGAGCAGGTGGGTAGCAATGGCAGTGGTAGGAAGCGGTTAAATTCCAGATAGCCAACAGGATACTCTGATGTTTAGATGAGCCCATGGAAGAGAGGAGTCAAGAATGACCCCATGGTGTTTGTCTTGAGAATGGGAAGGAAGGATCTGCCATAAATCAAGATAGGACTCATTGTAAGAAGAGGAAGTTTAAAGGGGAGATTTGAGATCTGTTTTTTGTGTTTTGCTTTTTTTTTTATTTTTTGGTTTTGGTGTGGTTTTTTTTTTGGTTTTTTTTTGTTTTTTTGAGACAGGGTCTCACTCTGTCACCCAGGCTGGAATGTCGTGGTGTAATCATAGCTCACTGCAGAATCAACTGCTCAGGCTCAAGCAATCCTCCCACCTCAGCCTCCCCAGTAACTGGGACTACAGGTATGCACCATCACGTCCAGCTAAGTTTTGTATTTTTTGTAGAGTCAGTGTTTCTCTATTGGCCAGACTGGTCTCGAACTCCTGGGCTCAAGTAGTCTGCCCGCCTCAGCCTCCTAAAGTGCTGAGATTACAGGCGTGAGCCACCACCCCCAGCCCAGAATTTGGTTTTAGACATGTTAAGTTTGGCAAAGTTCTTAGAAACCCCAGTGGAGATGTCAGTAGCAGTTGGATGGACATGTCCAGAGTTCAAGGAGAAAGGGAGTGACAGGTGCTGTTTGAAGCCATGACTCCAGATGTCAATCTGAGAAAGGAGAGAAGTCCAAGGACTGAATCTGAGGAGCTCCAGTTTTGAGAGATTGTGGAAAAATGGAGCAACCAGCAGAGGAGACTGAGAAAGTGAGCCAACAGAGAAAGAGAAAAACCAGGAGGGCTACTGTAATATGGGCATTAGCCTGAGAGAAATCAATCAAGGTTTAGCTAAATAATTAGAAATTAGGAAAAAAGCCTTATCATTTCGGTTGTCCTTTGTTTCATAAATCTTACTTTACAGGCCAAAGGCTAAATAAAATAAACACTCTTTTATCTATCCCTTATGCAAAAAAAAAAAAATAGCAATAGATAGAGATTTTTATGTTCTCTCCAGTGACCAACTTATAATAATAGACACTTCTTAGCTAACAACAGGAGGTTTAACTATTTTTCACTTTTCTAAACTTCAGGAAATTATAAGCGACTTTTTTCTTAATTTAAAATAAACTTTTGTTTCTTTTCCAAATTATGACTGGAATTCAAAAGTGTTTATTTCCATTGACTATTTTGACTTGAGTTTTTGTTCTCCATTTACTCTGTCCTTCCTGCTGCTTCTGAAGGTTTTCTCTGTTTGTGGGAGCAACTCTGATTTCTCTCTTTTTATCCCCTGCAATCTCTGACTCCTCTCCAGGTCCTCATTCTGCATCATCATAGTCGATTTTATCTTGGGCACCATAAAATTCTACTTCTTCCCGCAGTAGCAGGTGATGTCACCCACAGAACATAATGGATTCTAGGAGCAGGCCCACAAGAGGAAAAGTGGGCAAGTACAAATATAGGTAAGAGGAAGAGAGAAGCTGGAGGCTGGGGAACTTAACCATGTGTTTCCATTCATTTCCACATAAACCAGTTAAACCAGAAACTGGAGGATATAGAAATTCCATGTCAACAAAGTTAAGCCAAACTTTTACCTAAATAATTTGACACGTTGAATAGAAACACTGCGGCAATATCTGTGCACCCAAATTGTTGCTACTGGTTGGGAGCCAATACATTAAAACACAATCAGGCTGGGCACGGTGGCTCATGCCTGTAATCCCAGCACTTTGGGAGGCCAAGGTGGGTGGATCACTTGAGGCCAGGAGTTTGAGACCACCCTGGTCAACACGGTGAAACCTTGCCTCTACTAAAAATACAAAAATTAGCCGGGAGTGGTGGCATGCACCTGTACTCCCAGCTACTCAGGAGATTGAGGCAGGAGAATCGCTTGAACCAGTGGAGGTTGCAGTGAGCCAAGATCACGTCACTGCACTCCAGCCTGGGCGAGAGTGAGACCTTGTCTCAAAAAAAAAAAATGCAATCAAATAACCCATTTTGAGAATAACTTCCTATCTGCATAAATTTTCCCAAATGGTTTGTGTATATAGAAATTGTCTACTTCTCAATGGCTGGCAGGACAAACCAAAATAGTGACAGTTTGTAGGATCTTTTTGGCAGGGTACCATAATCCTAGCCTTAAAGCACGTCAACAGTTGAAGAAGCTGTGTAGTTGGTGACTGTGTTACTATGCTAGCAGTGTAGTGGGTATGTTAAAAAGCTGAAATTTTAATACTTATAATTTATTCGTTATGGTGAATCTCAGAGTATGATCAGCAAATAAAAGTTACTACATGTTCAACATTAGATTTGATGATTTGGTGTTCTTGGCTCTTTTAAAAAATTATAGCTGAGAATAAAGGAAAAGTACACACTCCAGTTGCAATGAAATGAATTATTAGTCTATCGGTCTTATTAGAACCTAGTAGTTCCGGAAATTGCTTAGCAAATGTTTTTCTCCTACAATATCCTCTAAAAGAGAAAAAGCAGTAAATCAGAGAAAGAAACATCATACTGCTCAGAACCCTCATAAATAGTTTCCGAATGTAAGCATTTTTAGAAAAGAATATTAAATATTTTTAAATGCTGAACACATGTTAAAATAAGTACTATCTGTTGAAAATAACGTTTTAATTCTATAGTGTAGTCCTTTCCATTGTGGTGAATTTGACACATTGAAAAGAAGTCAAAGAGCATATTTTTTCTACAGTTTTGCAATTTTGAACTATAATTTTTTTTATTCTGGTGAAAACACTTTGCAGAAAATTATGGAAACATACATAGGGAGCCTGCAGCAATATTATAGATTTCTAAAAAAAAAAGCAGTTGCAGTATAGTTATGAAAATTGAATTCCAAATTAGGAAGTAAACTGATAAAACAGTATTTTAAAATAATGCAGTTTAAATGTGTCACTGACTCTACATTTCCCCCATAGTCTAAATCATTATTAATAATACATTTCAGAGTGTGTCCATTTTGCCATTGCTAATTTTTCTTTATTATCTCAGAGTATGAGTAAGATTTTTGCTATTTTTTAAAAGGCTACATTAAGATTCAGCCTCAAAAGAGGTTCAATTCCTAGTAACTGCAGGTGCATGGCACTTACTGCTAATTGGGCATGGCTGCTTTTAGCAAATCTGGTAGCTGCTAAAAGCCACTGTTGCTGTGGGGCTGCCTCACCAGCACGCAGGGCATGGTACTATTACCTCTCCACTACCAAAGCAACATGTCTGCAAAATTTGCCAACTAAAATACCCAACCAACTCCTTCACTTAAATGCATAGAGACAGAAATCTCAAAGAGCTACCTACAAGGTCTCTGCAAGAAAATGCAGACCTCTCAATGCATATTAAATATTCTCATTAAAATATTTCGGTAATGTATCTTCCTGTTAGAATATGTTGTTTTGAGCCCTGTAACCATGCAGAGTGGGTTTCAAAATAAAATGCTGCTATTAGCACATTAATAATGATCTTCTCTCCTGGTGTGCTGTACCAACTGGCTGGTACACTATAGTTTTGGAAAATATTGTGAACCAAGTTATATCTATGTCTCATATCATTTTTTGTGTTTATGTAGGATGTTTGTTCTGAGAAAACTAAAAATACTTTGTTTAAATTGGATCACATTTTACCAGTTAAGTGAACCTTACCAGGTAAGTTTCCAGGTTTGGATATTAACTCTTTCTATTTGGGTTTTTCCTCCCTAAATTTCTCCCTTCAGTAGAAGGTGTTCACTTTTATCAACAGTGATTTTATAAACCATTCAAAGTCTGACAAAACTGCCATCGGAGCACCATTGCTGTCATTCATCTTCCAAGACCCTGTGTCTTATTCTCAGCATTACATGCATTCTATGATGATAAGCTAGGTTATCAGAAAGGAGTCACTGGGAACATGTGAGAAGAGAAAAAACCAGAAGTAGTAACATTAAAACAATCAAACTTTTACTCTCAAACAGATAATGAATGAATTGCCTAACTGTACAATTACGGACCAAATCTATGTAAAAATTATACAAATGAGCATGTGTTTCCTCCTGTTTTATAGCTTGACCCCATAAATCATAGGCCTCCAAAAAATCCCAGTACAGAGCCTTTCCCTAAAGAAGTTAATATCACCCATTTTAGGCAAATTTGTCTAGGATCATGTGGCAAAGTCAGGCTCAGCCAAAAATCGAAGCCACTAATGCTGATGCCAAGCTGATTAAATGTTTCCTTAAATATCTAAATTGTCTATCAAATGCTGTTTTAAGTATCTGAAGACTAGTACTCAGACTCTTACACTATTTAAGCTTCAGTTCTCCAAGGCTGTCTGCTTTTGCTGCATTTTGCATAAAAGCCATTTTTTTCCTCTATTTGAGTTAATTTTCCAGGTTCTGCTCAAATAATCCTTGGGCTTCTGGAACGAAAGCTTACAGAAACAGGATAAACAATTTGAACTCTGACTTTTGTTTTCCATTTGTGAGAACGTGATTTTTTTTTCAACTTTCTAATCACAGTCATAAAATTAAGCCTGGTTTTCAGAACGAAGTTTACCTGATTCTCAAGTCCCCTATCTTCAAAAATTGCACATTTGATGGCAAAATACAAAATCTGTCTGAAAAGGTCTTGTTTTACTGTTAGCATTCGAGAAGAGACATCTACTTCAAGAAAATCAAAGGATTGTTTCTCACCCTAAAGGAAAGCTATGTTGGAAAGCTTGGCAAAATTATACCTGGTCATTTATAATTTTTCATTAGACACCTGGGAAATGTTCTTCACTAAAGGAAACCTTTTTAATTTCCTAAAGAATTAGGCTCCTTGCTCACCAGCATTATGAGAACATTGACCCAAATCTGGGACTGAGGAACCAAATACCACTTCTCCCCCTCGCCAGCCATCCCACTGAACATACTCTACAAACTACCAGTCACCAACTGTCCATCAGTGTCCAAACTGCCATTGCTGAGAATGATTTATTACACAGCATCGATTATCAGGGACAGTAACATAGATAACTTTTGCTTTCTGGAAAACGTTTGCCATAGGAAAAAATATACTCACAAGTGTACCAAAAAAAAATTCAATTCCTATAAATGTGGATATACATAACCAGAGCGGAATTTTTTTCATGAAGAGTTTGAATATATAAAACTCTTGAATCTACATTAAAAACTAAACCATGAAGAAATGTCCCAAAAAGTAGGTATTAGTTTACATGACACAATATGAAATGTATCTAGGTGTCGTTCTCTGATAACACCCATCTATATTCATGTCTCCCTCCCTTGTTCATTTTGTATTTAAAACCTGACATGTCAATTAGCATCTTCCATAAATCATATTTCATAGCATTTATTAGCTGAGTGTTGAAATCATATTGATAATGTCACCATAAGATGTTCTATAGAATAATCTCGTTTATTAATCGCTTGAGGTCTCTGTAACTTGTTTCTGAATGAGATTGTCAGATCTGTGTTGACAGAGCTCTATCGAGCAGTTCTTTTTCCCCAGTGGAGCTAAAAATACCAGAGTGGCACAGCGAGCTGCCTCTCTACCTGCCTCCCAGACTGGGGACCCTAGCTCCATGGTCCCCTTCCTCCAGAATAATATGGAGGCACAGGGTCACCAAGCTAGACTTCATTTTCCAAGTCTACCCTGCAACTAGAAGTGGCTTGCCAATGTATTTTGAGAAGTAATGTGTACAATTTCCATGTTTCTTGCTTAAGAGGAAATGGCTATGGGGAGAGGTTGGTCAACAGGTACAAAGTTGCTGTTAGATGGGAGGAATCAGCTCTGGTGTTCCATCGCACAGTAGGGTGACTGTGGCTAACAATAATGCATTGTATATTTCAAACTAACTAGAAGAGAGGATTTTGAATGCTTTACCACAAAGAAATGATAAATGTTTGAGATGATGGATTTGCTAATTACTCTGATTTCATCATTACACAACGCACACGTGTCAAAACCTTTCATTTTTATCCCATGAATATGTACACTTACTATATGTCAATTAAAGTTAAAATAAAATTTTATTTTAAAAATGGCTTACTCTCCTTACTCTCATGTCCACTTTTCACCCTTTTCCACAAGCTTTTTTTTTTTTTTCTGTCTTTTCCCGAAAGCAATTTCCCAAGTATTTGAGGGTCCTTTTTTTTCACAGTAGCTTAGCCTATGGCCTAATATACACAGCTTATTGTATAATGCTTGCCTGTATTTCATGTCCGTTATGCTTATTGATTTATATATATGTCCCCCTTATTAGACTATATATTACTTGTAAGCAATGTGTGTTATTCATCCTTCTTCTCTCTAGCACTTATAGTTCACCTAGCATACGATAAATGCTGAATAAATGCCAGTTGAATAAATAAATGAACCAATCACCTTCTTCAATTAGCAAATGGATATATTATGTATTAAGGCAACTTTGGCCACAATCTCTATGCCTGCATATTTCTCAGAAATTTGAAAGCTTTAACCATATTATCTGCAGTTCAACTTCAATGTTGAACTTCAAGCTTTATAACATAAACTCAATTTGCCCCTTATAGGTCAAATCGACTTTTTTTTTTTTTTTTTTTTTTTT
>NW_026652304.1:1901561-2025213 GCF_009828535.3 Hylobates moloch
TCCCGAGTAGCTGGGACTACAGGCGCCCACCACCACGCCCAGCTAATTTTTTGTATTTTTTAGTAGAGACAGGGTTTCTCCGTGTTAGCCAGGATGGTCTCGATCTCCTGACCTCGTGATTTGCCCACCTCAGGCTCCCAAAGTGCTGGGATTACAGGCGTGAGCCACCGCGCCCGGCCCAAATCGACTTTTACTGAACTATTTTTTACCTACCACATTGGCCAAGATGGGAAAGGCTGATAACACACAGTGTTAAGTTGGAAAGATTGTGGGCTAATAGGCACTCTCATCCCCTGTTAATGGTAGTATATAGCAGTATAACTTATTTTTTCCTGTGAATATCTTCACAAATGTACTCAAGAACAATTGTATGTGGATGTGCATGGCATTACTTATAAGAGCAAAACCAACCAAAATGCCCTTCATTAGAAAAGCTGTTAATATGAATGATGGTACATCCTCACAAAAAATACTCTGCTAAGAGTAAAAAGAATGAGGCAGGTCAACCTGTTCTATAGCAATTGCTCTTAGGTATATTATTAAGTGAGAAAGAGTGATACGAAATAGTATACTCCTACATGTGTTTTTAAAAATACATATCTAGGGATACATCATATGTGCATAGACAATTTTCAAGGGGTCTAGAAAAAAATTGTAATTCTGGGGGGCTGTCTGGGCCTGGAGAATACTTTCTGCATGTTTCAATTTTACTTTTACTCCATGAATGTGTTACTTTTTTCAGTAGTTTTACCATTTCATACCCATTATGACAAAACAGATAATAACAAGTGTACATGACAACGTAGAGAAATTGGAGCCCTCACACATTGCTGGCTGGAATGTAAAATCGTACAGCCATTTGGCAGTTCCTGGAAGTGCTAAATATAGGGTTACCATATGACTCAGAAATTTCTCTAATAGGCATATACTCAAGAGAATCAGAGATGTGTGTCCACACAAAAACTCGCACGCAAACGTTCATAGCAATTTTATTTCTAATAGCCAAAAGTGGAAACCCAAGTGTTCATCAACTCATGAATGAGAAAATAAAATGTAGTATATATCCATACAATGAAGTCGTATTTGGCAATAAAAAGAATGAAGTACTGATACATGCTGCAACATAAATGACCCCTGAAAACACTATACTAAATGAAATAAGCCAGACACAAAAGACCACATATTGTATTGTTCTATTTATATAAAATGTTCAAAATTAGATTCCATGGAGACAGACAGCAATTAATTGTGGCAATGATTGCACAACTCTGTGAATGTACTGAAAACCACTAACTTTGTACTTTAAATGGGTGGATTTTATATTTTTATGCAAAATATATCTCAATAAAACTGGAAAAAATAGTTTTAGAAGCATTATCACATACATGGTTGCACCTATCTTCACACACATTCTGAGAGGTAATGGTTGCATAGAGCATATGAGATTGTGTAGACAACAAAACCCAGAAAGGAAAATAGCATGAGTTTAAAGAAAGTCTATCATCATAAACCTGCGTATTTACCTTTCAGAAATATTTCTGTAGTAAAAGAAAAAATTTACTCATGGTTTTCTTTCCACAACCCATCTGCCTATTCAGTGATTCATTCATTAGAAACTCTTCCAGTCACCTAGATTGTATTTGTGCCGCACTCACTGAATCTCCCAGTGTTCCCTCAGCATTCACAATCTAAGAGCTTTCTGGGTACAAAATGTTCTATCCATCACACTTTCAATTTATGAACTACTAATTGACTAAAAGGAAAGGGGATTTTAGATCGTCGATTAGTCCACATTTTAAAACCATTCAGTTAAAACAGACATACATGTGTATTTTTTGCAGATGGCAATATTGATGTGTGGGACAACACAAGGAAGATACAACAACCTAAGGATGGATAGCTTATGCTAGAAAATCAATTACAAAATCTTATACGGCTTTTCCTCCCTGCCAGATGTCATTCCAGCATGTTGCGTACACTAATTCATTTAATGCCACCACAATCCATTATTAACCGTATTTTACAGATGAAAAATCTGGTGCTGTGAAGAGCTTGCCCAGTGGCACTCATGCAGCTAGCAATGGCCAGAGCCAGAATTGGCGCCAAACACTTGACTCCAGAATCCCTGCTCTTGACCACTATTCTACCCACTCCATACCTAAATCCCAGTTCGTTATGTAAAAGAGTTGTGACATAGTATGTTTTCCCTCATAATACTTTAAAGTTAAATCAAATTCATATTGTCACCCTAATTAGTACCTTTTTTTCACCTCAAATCAGACTCGTTAAGATAATCTTTATATCACAAATAGCATTTCAGTCTCAACTACCATATCACATGTAATCACTATCATATTAGCTGTTAAGCAGCTTTAATTGATGCATTTTCTCTGTATTTTGATGTAAAATACACCTGAGGTATTAAAAAGGTTTGACTTTTGTGTTCAGATGCATAGGGTTGGTTATAAAACACAAACATAATCATGACTCATTTAAGACAATCACTGAAGCCCATCATCATTGTTGCAGGGACAATTTAAAGTTATCATCTTCTTCATGAGCTATGTCTACAATGACACAAACCCCACAAATTTAATTTAGTGTTCTCATTCGAGAAGATAAGTTGAAAAATTAAAACAACAATTATCATCTGATCCTGCAATCCTAATCCCACTTCTGTGTATATATCCACATATACACATATCCTATCCACATATATACATATCCTAATCCCACTTCTGCTTTCAAAAGAACTGAAAGCAGAGTCCTCAAAGAGATTTGCACACCTGTGTTCACAGCAGCATTATTTACAATAGCCAAGAAGTGGAAGCAACACAAATGTCTACCAACAGATCAATGGATAAACAAAAAAATGTGATATACACACAAAATGGAGTATTATTCAGCCCTGAAAAGGAAGAAAACCCTGTCATGTGCTGCAACATGGATGAACCTTGAGGACATTGTGCTAAATACCAAATGACTCCATTTATATTAGGTATCTAAAGTAGTAAAATTCACAGAAACAGAAAGAATAATGGTGGTCGCCAGGCCTTGGGAGGAGAAGGAAATGGGGAAGGAGTTTTTGGTAAATGGGTTACAGTTTCAGTTTTACAAGATGAAAAAGCTCTGGAGATCTGTTGAATATACTTAACACTAGTAAACTGCTTTAAAAAATCAAGATGGTAAAATTTATATTATATGTTTTTACCATAATTAAAAATAATATAATTTTTTTAATTAATGACTTTTAGTTTTACCTCAATGATAAAAGTCTCTGGTAAAGTTTGAAGCCTTGAATGTAGGTGTCAGAATGTGAAAAATATGAACCTGTGACATACAAAACTTACCAACAAAGTCTTAGAGTTTGGGATAGTGGATGGTTGATTATTTAAAATCTAACTTAATGATTATGATTATATGATACATGTCATAATTTGTGAATGTTAGTCTACCCATAAAATGAAAGTTTGTTTTCTTCCAAATCATGCTAAAATAGAATACTAGTCCTGAAAATGTGGTTTCTTATGGGTTCCTCTAGTCATTTCAATAGGATAAATGTGCTGATAACACCCCATTAATTAAAGTCAATGGCTATCCCATAAGCACCAATGCCACAGGAAGCAACCAAAGCCATACCATGCATATATATCCAGGCTGAATGTCTCACTCAGGCCAGAAAGAGACCAGCTGAGAAGCCACGGATGGCTGGGATGGGGTAGCAAGCGGGAAGGGAGAAGGAATACAATAAAATTAGAAGGTGGATTGAGGTCAGGCTAGATAGGACCTGGAATTTTATGTTGAATATTTGAACTATTTTATAGAAACTAAGGAAAGAATAAAGTTTTTTTATTAAGGAAAGGACATAATCATATCTGTGTATAAGATGAATAACTGGTAGTATGCTGGGAGATGAACTCTGGTGGAGAAGAGCTAAGAGCAGGGAGAGCTGTGAGGAGGCTACTTCGACAGCATGGACAAGACAAAATGGAAGGATGAAAATGGACTAAACATTTAGTGCTCGGACAACTGAATAGCCACATGCAAAAGAATGGATTCGAACCTCTACCTCACACCATATACAAATTATTAATTCTAAATGAATCAGACCTAAATATAAGAGCTGAAACTATAAAACTCTTAGAAGAAAACATAGGTGTAAGTCTCCTGACCCAGGATTAGAAACAGTTTCTTAGAGATGCACATAAAGCACAAGTAACCAAAGGAAAAGATAAACAAACTGTTCTTCAACACAACTAAAAACTTTCATGTATCCAAGGACACTATCAAGAAAGTGAAAAGATTCACAAAATGGGAGAAAATATTTGCAAATCATATATTTGATAAGGGCCTACTATCCAGAATATATAAAGAACCCTTACAACTCAACAATAAAATTTAAAATCATCAAATTTTTAAATGGAAAAAAATTGAACATACATTTTCTCGAGGAAGATATGCAAATGGCCAATATGCCTAAAAAGATGCTTAACATCATTCATCATTAGGGAAATGCAAATCAAAACTATAACAAGATACTACTTCACACACACTGGGATGGCTATAATCAAAGACAATAATAAATGTCGGTGAAGATGTGGAGAAATTGAACCCTCATGCATTGCTGGCAGGCATATAAAATAGTGCAGACGCTTTGGGAACCATTTTGAACCATTTCTCAAAAAGTTAGATAAACACAGTTACCACATGTCCCAGGAATTCCAGTCCTAAGTGGGTACCCAAGAGAAATGAGAACATGCATGCATACAGAAACTTTGTACATAGCCAAAAAGTGGATATCCAGTTGTGTACAAGCTAATGAGTGGATAAAGAAAATGAAGTATATTTATACAGTAGAATAGTGTTCAGCCACAAAAAGAAACGAGGTGCTGACACATGCTGCAATATAGATGAACCTCAAAAACAGTATGCTAAGTAAAAGAAGTAAGTCACAAAAGGCCATATGTTGTATTGTTCCATTTATATGAAATTTCCAGAATAGTACTCCATAGAGACAGAAAGCAGATGAGTGATTATCAGGGCCGGGGAAATGGGAAGTGACTAAAGGTAGGGAGGGGTGGCTCTGGGGTGATGAAAATATGATTAATTCGTGGTGAAAGCTGCAGAATTCTGAATATGTTAAAATACCAGACTGTACATTTTAGATGGATGATTTTGTGATATATTAATTGTATATCAAATCTGTTTGTTTGTTTTAATAAATGACACATTGGGAGAGTCTTTGTGTGGAACTATTTGGTGACTACCTGTTCTAATGAGAGATGCCACCATTGAGAAGTTAGGAATTCTGGAGATAAGGTAAACTGTTACTGTGATCTCTGTAACATCAGAGACCAAGTTCTATGAAGTATGTAAAACCTGAAAATAAAATGTGATGCTTGAACTCAGTTTTAGGATACTAATTACTGAGTCAGAGGGCCAAGTTCAGGATGCCATGAGTGGTATTTCTGCTCCGTATCCACACACTTGTTTATTTGCTTGAAAATTTGTTTCAGATTTATAAGTGCAAGTAAAGCACTCAGTAAATAGAGTAATTTAGGTACTTTGCAACAAATGGCTCTTGTGTACTTTGCACATGAATTTGCTAGGGCACATCAGGAGACAGAAGGAGCTCATGGGTGGGCAAATGTGACCAGAATGTCTCTACTGCAGTCTAATCCCCCATGATCAAGTCCACCCCATACTGGTTCCCATGCCCAAGCCCTACATGCCCTTGCAGGTATCTCCTCTCTCACCAGGCCTTCCCAACAGTGTCAGCCCCCAGAGCTCTCCCTCCTCTCATCTCCTGTATCATTTACTGCCTGGCCTACATCCAAGTCCTGGCTGTTCTTGGGAATTCATTGGAAGCCCCTGGGGAGCTCTTTGGCAATGTAGATTTTTGGACCCACATCCAGATCTATGGAACTGAGATCAATGAGAGTTTGGCTAGCAAATCTGCAATTTTAATAAGCCTCCTAAATGATTCTGAAAGAGGCAGCCTCGAATGGCTTCATATTAAGCACCATTCAATTTTCGTCTTATCTCCATCTTGTACTCTCAACCATCTGTGAGACCTGAAGGAAAGAAATTAGACGTATTTCTTTGTATATATAACATCTAGCCCATTCATTAATTCATTCCCTCAAAAATATTGATTGAATGTCTGCTATATCCCCGACCCTATTCTAAGTGTAATGACGATCAATGAATAAAACACACACTGTCACTCAATAAATTGCTGGTGATCCTGATGATGATTCTATTAAACTGAATTCAACACATAATAGCAAACACTTAATAGCACTTTTTATATGGCAGTAACTGTTCTAAGCATTATTTTTATCAGCTCCAAGTAACAAAGGAAGGCACAGAGAGGTTAAGCAACTTGCCCGAGATTCCACAGTTAGGAACTGGCAGGGACAAGAGATGAGCATGGGCAAGCCAGGTCCAGAGTTAGCGTCGGTAACTGCTCTGCTGTGTTTGTTCAGCACATGCAAGGGAAACATTATTAACGATGCCCTGCCCTTCTATTACCAAAAAGACAAGAAATAGCAAGCGTTGGTGAGCGTGTGGAGAAAATGGAACCCTGTACTCTGTTGGTGGCAGTGTAGATTGCTGCAGCCATTATGGAAAACAGTATGAAATTTTCTCAGAAAATTAAAAATAGAATTATCCTGTGATCTAGAAAACCCTCTTCTGAATATATATACAAAGGAATGAAATCACCACCTCGTAAAGATATCTGCACCCCGTGTTCATTGCAGCACTATTCACAGCAGCCAAGATATGGAAACAACCTAAGTGACAATTCATGGACAAATGGACAAATGGAATATTATTCAGCCTTAAAAACGAATGAGATCTTGCCATTTGCCACAACATGGATGAGCCTGGTGGAGGTTATTATGCTAGGTGAAATGAACAAAGACTCAGAAAAAAATTGCATCATCTCATTTATATATGGAATCTTTTATTAAGTCAAATATACGGAGATAGAACATAACATGGTGGTTATGGGGAAGGTCGGGGAAAAGGGAAGAAAATGAGAAGATGTAGGTCAAAGGCTATAAAGTAGCAGCTATAGGATGAACAAGTCTAGAGATTTAATCCACAACATGAGAACTATAGTTAATCATATTGTACTGTATTCTGCATTTTTGCTCCATGCGTAGATTTTAGTGTTGGATAACGACGTCAGATGACGGATACGTCAGTTTGCCTCACTGTAGTAATCATTTTATTATCTATACGTATCTCATCACATCATGTTGTACACCTTAAGTATACACAATAAAATTTACTTCAAAAAAATAATTAGTTTTGAAAAAATCAAGTTGTACATCCTAAACATATACAACGTTATTTGTAAGTTATACCTCAATAAAGCTGTAAAAATACACCAAAAAACAGGGACCATATTGATAACCCAATCGTCTCTAACTACTGGGCAATTTTTCTGCACTTGAAGTTTCCTAAAATATAAATCATGGAAATAAACTATGCTTGAAGCTATACCAATAAAAATGACTATTATTTTTCAGGCTCAAAAAATAGTAATACTCTGCCTTTATCCTGTATGAGCTCCTCGGTAGAGAGCTGTACTATGAAATGAAAAGTGCCATAACAAAGAAACAAGCTTAGGCATAGAGGAGGACTGAATGAATTATATTTTTAAAATATGAAGCCTTTATAGTGGAAAGCACTTAAGCTAAGCCTTGATACAGGAGTGAGGAGGAGAAGGAGGAAGAAGAAAAGAAGCAGGAAGAGGAGACAGGGAAGCGGAGGAGAAGACAGTTATGATACCAGAAAGATTATCATCAGGGCACAAAGGATAGAAAATGGACATTGCTATGAGTGCTAGGGAGCAGCAGTGATTGATGGGCCCACCTCTCACACCCCAGTAAGAAGTGGAAACATTTCTTCCCTGTAAAGGAAGCTGGCTGGCCAGGAGGCAGACACAGCCACCACCAGGAGCCACATCTCTGCTGATAGCAGCCACAGTGGGATATCACAGGTGCCCACAGCGGGATATCACAGGTGCCCACAGCAAGCAGAATACAGAAAAGCTGCTGCTGCTTAAACACTAGTGGTCTTTGAGCCATGTTCGCCAATCCGAAGAACAGAACATCAGTCCCAACACTTTTTAAAGAAAATCCTAGGGTTTAAGGAGAAGAGGTAGAAATGCTAAACCAATGACTAAAAAGAAATTTTCAGAATCAACAGAATCAAACAGAATATTGGGCATCAGATTCAAAGAACGGTTAACACAGACACAGGCAGATAGACGAGACAGACACACGCATGCCAGAAACAAGTTCTGAAAATATTTTGCTCAGTTACAAAAGACTATGTAAAAAATATTGATCAAAAAATAACTAAAGAAGCTCCAAGAAAGTAAGAGGACTATTCCTAGAGAACAAAAGAAAAGCTCAAGACAGAGGAAAAAATGCTGAGGTAAGAGTTTCCCGGAGGTGAGAGCCATTTTGTCAGCTGTGGGATGGCGCAGTGGCCCAGGACACAGCTCAGATACACAGCCCAATCAGAAGAGGCAGAAAATGGCCAGGTGTGGTGGCTCATTCCTGTAATCCCAGCACTTTGGGAGGCCGAGGCAGGCAGGTGGCTCACTTGAGGTCAGGAGTTTGAGACCAGCCTGGCCAACATGGGAAAAACCTGTATATACTTAAAATACAAAAAAAAAAAAAAAAAAAATTAGCCAGGCATGGTGGTGCGCTCCTGTAATCCCAGCTACTCAGGAGGCTGAGGCAGGAGAATCACTTGAAACCCAGGAAGCATAGGTTGCAGTAAGCAGAGGCCGCACCGCTGCACTCCAGGCTGGGTGACAGAGCTAGTAAGACTCCGTCACAAAAAAAAAAAGAAAAGAAAGAAAAAATCAGTGGCAGAAAATGGAAAGATCCCCAGAGAATATTTGTTTCAATATACATAGGGGAACTGTGGCGATAATACAGGCATAAGTCTAAAGTGATCCATTAAATCTGCAGTGACAGAGGAAGCCAAGACCATGTCCAGTGTGCTGCCCCTCACATGTTAGGCTGTCAATAAATATTGCTGGATGAATAATGGAAAAAAGGGATGGAGAGAGGAAGAAAGGGAAGAGATGACAAATAAGGACCATGTAGTAGAAGACTGCGGCCAGAATGCTAAGAAATGCAACTAAAAGGTATGAAAGAAGGGGCTTCTGTCAGAAAGAAATAGAAATTGCTATCCGTAAAGACAGAAGTCCAAAATGAACTTAGAGCATACAGAATGGGGCCAACAAGATGAAATAAAACAATCTGCCTTCATCTATGGCATGGCCATATTTTGGAAATGGGATCAAAGGGGTTTGGGGTCATGATATGCATACCCTTGCTTGTCATTTGACAGTCAAGGAGAATGGCTTAGTGAAAAATCAATCCTTGAGGTTTGTTATACACAGGACTTTGAAAATGGTTATAGTCATGGCTCTGCTGGCCACAGCTGTTTTTCACTTTGACAATACACAATCAGAACTGGACTTGGAATCCCTTGGTGTCAATGAGAAGAAATAAGGAAAAGCCACCCACACAGAAGATAAACAGAAAATACCTGGTGCTAGAAAAATTCCCCAGAAAAGAACCTGTACCCTGATATAAATCTGATTGGCTGAGATTATTACAATGGTTACAAGACATAACATCAAGAAACACCATGTTTATTTAGCACTTACTTGCCAGGGACCTTGCTAAATGCTTTTCATGCCTTAGCTCATTTGGTCCTTACAACTCTGTGACATAGGTACTCCATGACATTATCCCTATTTTAAAGACTAGAAATCTGACAATTACCAAGACTAAGAAACTTAACCTTGATCCCCTAGTGGTCAAGACAAGACGGTCCTACTTAGTGAAGCTCCTTCTTATGAATAAGATAAAGCATGAAATATTAGCAGGGACTCAAGATAGAGAAGTCTCTACCAATCATCCATATTCCATGGTTTGAAAATGACTGCAAGTATCCTGCTGCCTTCAGATACTAGAAATTCTTGCTGGGTGCTGAATGCAGTACTAGTATTTTAAGCTAACAGAGGTAGGAATAGAGGTAAACAAAGTCTCAACATTGTCCCAATGCCTTCCTTAGGGGACAACTCCCAAGTCAATATAAAGCTAATTAGTCATTTCATTTTAATCAACTCCAATTAAAAATTAAGCCTACTTTGACCACAGGCATTGAATTCCAGCTCATGCACATTAGAAATTATTTTACAAATGAGGCATATGTGAAATGTAACTAACCTACAGAAAACAAACGTCTTCCAACTACAAGTTTTCATAGACAGCTTCTAATTTATGATATTGCTCTTATAGAATATGTGGAGCTGGAGGGATGTCATTTTGGAAACTTTTGAAAAATCCTGACCGAAATGTTATATTCAGAACAATTGATCCTCACGCCTATTAGGATGGGCTACTGTCAAAAATAACACCCAAAAAATAGCGAGCATTGTTGAGGGTGTGGAGAAATTGGAATCCTTGTGCACTGTTGGTGGGATTGTGAAATGGTGCAGCTGTTATGAGAAAGAGTATGGCAGTTTCCGAGAAATTTAAAAATAGAACTACCATATGATCCAATAATTCCACTTCTGGATATATACCCAAAATAATTGAAAGCAGGGTCTCGAAGAGATATTTGCACATCCATGTTCATAGTAGCACTATTCACAATAGCCAAAGCCCTTGTCAAAAGAATCTAAGTAAACAAAGAGACAACACTAGCCTCTGATCATCCAGGAAAATCCAGGAAAATCATTCACAAATCAAATCAAAATGATTGATAGATTTGATTACTCAAAAAGACTTTTCCACATCCACACCAAAACAAAACAAACAACAACAACAAAATAAGCCTACCACCATAAAACAAAATTGAAAAGCCAACAATGAAATGTGAACTAAAATTTACATCATTTAATACCAATGGTCGGTCATCTTATTTCACAGCAAAGACTTACAAATCATCATCAATAAAAAAACATTAAAACCACAATTTTAAGACTGATCAAAGAACACTGGCAAGCATTTGCATAAGAAGAAATATCCAAAGCCAATTAACAGATGTTAATATTTGCAACCCTTCCCTTATAATTCCCTTATAATGCAATAGTAGGTAGGCATCAAAAATAATAATATCATTATTTGATTATTGATGTGGAATAATTTCCAAAATATATTGTTAGGTGAAAAAAGCAAGGGCCAAAACAATATATGTAGTATGCTTCTTTTTGTGTGTGCCCTTATACCCTTCTTTGCTTGTATATGCGTAATTATTTTAGGAAGGCTATTCAAGGAAATGGTAACAGTGGTCGCCTCCTGAGAGGGTTACTGATGGATTTCTGGGAGGCAGGTGCTGAAGGTGTGCTCATTTTCCACTGAACAATACTTTGTTTCTTTGACATCTTGAACCACACAAATGTGTGGTTTACTCAAGGAATTTACTCAAGGAATAGATATATTTTGTTAATTTTTGAACTTTTTGCAAATCACAAAAAATGCACATTGACATGAGAAACTTTTTCTTTTGTTTTGTCTATTAAAAAAACAGAATAGAAAGAAAAATAAGCCAGAGGCATCCAGTATCCAGAGAAATAAAAACTTTTGTTCACTGCTTGCATTAGTGGAACTTGAAACAATCTTTCTTGAGGACAATTGACAAGATGAATAAAGAGACTTCAAATGTGCATCTCCTTTGCCTCAGCCAGTGATTCTAGGAATCTATCATAAAGAAATAACCAAACATATGTCTAAAAATAACATGCACATTTGTTGCAGATTTGCAAATAATATGTCTTAATAAGAAATTCAATTATGGAAACGATGTATTTCCATAAAATAGAACATTATGTAGCTGAAAAAAAATCATGGTGAAGAATAATAATTTTTGGCCTGGGAACGTACCAAAGGGAGGCTACCAAACATTATGTGTGAAAACAACTAGCATTTTTATTTTTTATACGTTTATATGTACATACAAATTCAGAAAGTATATATAGCTAAGTTTTAAATGTTTCCTTTTAACAGATATCTTTGAATGATGGGAAAATGGATGCTGTTCTTCTCTTATTTTTTACCTTATGTTTTTGAAATTCTCTGCATTAAATACAGCACAGTTTTTAGGAGAATGGACTCAGGAGCCAGGGTGCCGAAATTCAAATGCCTACATTGCTACTTGCACAAAGTCACAGAGCCTCTCTCTGCCCCAGTCACTGTGCCTCCTTCCTATCTGTAATGTGGGGATGATAATAGTTACTACAACAAAGGGTTATTGTGAGTTCCATGAATTAACGGAAGCATGCCCCTTAGAACACTACCTGGGCCAGGCGCGGTGGCTCATGCCTGTAATCCCAGCACTTTAGGAGGCCAAGGTGGGTGGATCGCCTGAGCTCAGGAGTTCCAGACCACCCTGAGCAACATGGAGAAACCCTGTCGCTTCTAAAGTACAAAACAATTAGCCAGGCTTGGTGGCGTGTGCCTGTAGTCCCAGCTACCAAGGAGGCTAAGGCAGGAGAATCACTTGAGCCCGGGGAAATGGAGGTTGCAGTGAGCCAAGATCACGCCACCACACTACAGCTTGGGCTACAGAGTGAAACTCCATCTCAAAAAAACAAACAAACAAACAAAAAAACACTACCTGGAATACAGTAAATATTTATTGTTTTTATTACTTTTAAAATTAGGAGAAAAATCTTTTTAAAACTCAAGTTTATGATCCACAATACAATTTCAATGTTTACTTTATTACATGTAACTAAGAGTAAAAAAGCAAATGTATACGATCTGGGGGACGATGAATGAAAAAATATTTAATCTGAAGATTCTTATAATGGAAAGGACAGTATTAATTTGGCCTTCCAAATTTAAAAAGGTAAAGAGCCTTCTATTATATGCTAGTCTGTTTTCACACTGCTGTAAAGAAATACCCAAGACTGGATAATTTACAAAGGAAAGAGGTTTAATTGACTCACAGCTCCACATGGCTGGGGTGGCCTCAGGAAACTTACAGTCATGGCAGAAGGGGAAGAGGCATGTCTTACATGGCGGCAGGTGAGAGTGACAGCGTGTGAAGGTGGAATTGTCAAACACTTATAAAAACATCAGATGTCATGAGAACTCACTCACTATTATGACAACAGCATGGGAGAATTGCCCCCATGATCCAATCACCTCCCACCAGGTCCCTCCCTTGACACGTGGAGATTATGGAGATTATAATTCGAGATAAGATTTGGGTAGGGACACAGAGCCAAACCATATCATATTATTCATATCTTAACATAAAAGCAAACAAAAACAAGTCCATAAAATCCAAGGACCCTGGGTACAGAGTACACTACTCGAGTGATGGGTACACTAAAATCCCAGACTTCAGCACTGTACAATTCATCCAGGTAACCAAAAGCCACTTGTACCCCTAAAGCTATTGAAATGAAAAAAAAAAAAAAAAAAAAAAAACAAGTACCTCCCACTGAGGCGAGACTTCTGAAATATTATCTTCTAGGAGGGGACCATCTCATTTGGACACCTGATTGTGTATTCACAAGCAAAGTGCATTTTTCTACTAAACTTATGGTTTTTGAGCAGGCACAACAAAAAATGTTTCAGGGAAGTTCTGTGGGTGATAAGAAGAACAAAACTTTTTACCAACTCTCTGTGGGAGACTGGTGATCAGGACCATCCTACTTAAATGAGAAATCTGTTGCTAGGATTCCAATGCTTCAAAAATCTGCAGGACAACAGGGGACTGATGAAACAAGGTTGACAAGAGAGAATCACAGACCACGAGGACCACAACAACGCATTATGCTAAGAAACCTAGTCCAGAACTATGAAAAAAATCTATGGATGTTAGATTGGTTCTATGAGCTATCAGCCATCCCCACAATAACACAACCATGAAAGATAGCATCCTTGTCTAATGAAGAAATGGCCAAAGAATATAATTTATTTACTCACAGTCTGCTTTATTAATGTTTGATTTTAATAAAATCAAAATGACTTAACAAAGTCATAATGAGTCCAATGACTCATTAGTATCTAGTCTTCATTTCAGTTTACACATTTTTTTTATCTTTTGAATGTTGGAGGTGGGGTGGTGTTTCATGCCAGTAATCCCAGCACTTTGGAAGGCCAAGGCAGGCAGATTCCTTGAGGTCAGGAGTTCAAGACTAGCCTGGCCAACATGATGAAACCCCATCTCTACTAAAATACAAAAATTAGCCTGGCGTGCTGGTTCACACCTGTAATCCCAGCTACTCGGGAGGCTGAGGCAGGAGAATTACTTGAACCCAGGAGGCGGAGGCTGCAGTGAGCCTAGATCACACCACTGCACTCCAGCCTGGGTGACAGAGCGAGACTGTCTCAATAAAAAGAAAAAAAAAAGGTTAGCTTTGCCCTTATACAGGGAGCAGCAAGATGCCACAAAGTGCAGCAAGAAGCCCTAACCTTGTCACCCAGGTGGTGAGTCCCTCTCCCCATGGAGGACAGGAGCAATGAAGTGGGGCTGAGCAAGGCACAGGTGGGGCTTTGTCAGCTAGTTGCTGGGAAGCGGCTCTGAAGCACTCATGATCATATTTTATAGCAACTGAGGTGGCCAAGACCTGGCATTTGAAGCCAGTGGCACAAAAACAGCTCAGGGAAAAATACCCTTCGGTGACCTTCAGAATCATGGCTGCCACAAAGAAGATGGAACTTGACGTCGATTGTGTCCACTTCTTTGGCTGCATCTACTTGTACTTAATCACCCTTCTCATTTTCTCACAAGCAGCCAGGCCTCTTGCATGGCGCAGTAGCTAACCCAAAACCCCAGGGAGAGTATTCCCCATTTAAATAAAACTTTGCCTTTCTTAAAATACCACCATGCACCAAACCAACCCTTCAATCCTACGGCCAATTAAAACTTCCATTTCTGCACTGGTGTGAGCTGAGGTGTCACAAGCAAAACAATCTGACTCAAGAGCTTCATAAGCAGTTGGAAATTGAGTGAACTCTCTCACAGTTTCAAAGTAGGAGGGACAAGCCAATTATCCCAAGTGAATATGTAATCAACCAAATTTGTAAAGGAAAATAATTGTGTAAGATAGAGGCATCCGGTGGAGGGCAGAAGTATATCTGTGACTCCAGGAAAATCAGGGCGAACAGCCTGACCCTTCCCTTCGGAGAGACAGCTCCACAGGATCTGGGCCCTCTAGAGTCTAGCAAGAAGAAGAAAAAAAACCCTAATACCAGGGGCAGCAAAATTCATCACATCATTGTTTTTTCTCACCTATTCGTTTCTTTTTTTCTTAATTAATTAAGCATATGGTGTACAATGGTTAGGAGGAAGGATTCTGGAACCAAATGGCAGGGTTGCAAATTCCAATTTTACCACTTCCTAAATGCAAGGTCTTTTCAACTATAAACTGGGGACAAGACAAACTTCATAAGATTGTTGTGAGAATTAAATCTAATTTATGTGAAGTGTGCCTGACCCATAAATTTGCCTTATATGTAGTAGATTATGATGAGGAGGAAGAAGAAGATAAGAATGACGATGAGAATGATGATAGTTATAGGGCATCTGCTATGTGTGGCCCCCGGCATTGGAGATGGCTTATGTTCCTCATCACAAGAAACATACAATTAAGCAGAGGGAATGGACATGACGCTGATTAATTTTACTATGTGATGGTGCTGTGTATATTTGATCTGGGTTTGAGGTGCTATAGAGTATGGTGGCCAATAACGTGGGCTCTTGAGTTAGACAGTCTGGGTCCAAATACTAGCTCGACTACGTACTGTGTGGTCCCAGACAAGTCATCTCACCCCTTAGTGCCTCAGTTTCCTCAACTGTAAAATGGGAGTATGAGAATCACCTATTTCATTGCATAATTGCAAAGATTAAAGGAATCAATATGGTTAAAGTACTTAGAAAATGACACTGTCTATAGTAAATGTTCCATAAATAAATGTAATCTGTTACTGCTATCTGGGCTTTTCACAGGTTCATAGGTTGAGAACTTCAGGATAAAGGAACAAGAGAAACAAAGAGTGGTGGCAGTGAGAGAAATCACGAGAGGGAGTGGAGCACAGGGTATGTGGACAGCAGCCCTGGGGGATGCAGCTGGAGAGGTTAAATTCACAAAGTCCAAAACTTCTAGTTCTCTTCCTGTCCAAAAGGCAGCCATCTCTCTCAATGTCAATAGCATGATTTGTACTACCCTTCATGGGGCATGGTTACAGTAGTCACAGTCTGCAAGATGAGATCTGATGGCTGGTAAAAAGACTCCCTGCCCATATATCCCCTATTAGCCTCTCTGACAATCCAAAAAGCCTTTTTATCAGAGAAGTTAATTCTGGGTTAAGGGACTATATCCAAAAATGCTCTTAAAAAGCAATAGGTCAACTGAAAACGCAATCCAACTAATCAACACTCACTAGCATAGAAGAATAAGACAAACCTCATAAAATCACACACACACACACACAAACACACACACACATACACAAACATAAAGGAACCCTACTTACCGATACATAAGTCCTTTCTGGTTTTAATCAAAGAAATAGTGTTGCTCTCTCATAGACAGAATAACTTCAATTAGCAACGATCACTAAGTCCTTAGTTCTTTGGAATTATATTGGCAAGGTTATGAAACCACTTTTTACCTTGCAAGTAAAAGGAATCACATACAGTATGTGACCACAGGATACTGGTTGCTTTTTTAGTTCAGTTAAATAACTCATACTTTTTTTATATAATGTAAATTAACCGCCTGATGAGACTCATCCCCTATGAACTTGACTGGCTATTTATAGTGGCAATTTTATAATTGAAATAAAAATGTTCTCTTAGAAGAGAAAAGAAGCATGGCTTTCTTAAACTCTATTATAAAAATTATCATTTCTAACTTGAAGAAACTGCATTTTCAGATTTTATCTCTCAAAAATGACAGAAAGATTTTCAGAGTAAACAGCAGGCAGTTAATAAGGGTGATCTAAGGTGCAGGGTGCCAAGGGCAATTCTGGGCACCTTCTCTCATTGCTCCCAATTCCACATCCTGCTCTGTTTCTTGTCTTCTACTTCACAGTGGACCCATATCATTATGGCTAGCACTTCCTTTTTCTGATTAGTGGGAAAACAGCACTTTCTACTGATGCAGAAATCTGCTGTAGTCTATCAAGACATAACTGTAGATTTAACCTCGATCTTATTCTTGCAAAATGAAAGTAGTAATGTAAACACCTTATTCTGTCTCCCTGATGAGGGAGAAAATTAGGAAGGCTATTAGAAACCAAAGGCCCTGCAACTCAAATCTCATAGTGATTACATGTCTATTATTCCATGCGGCCAGAATAAAATATGATCAGTATTCCATCATGAGTAAGCCATGGCCAAGACACTGGGTTAGCATAAACTCTCTGAGGGTTTATATGTGTCTTGTACAAAGGCTTTGTTGGGAGCTGACCTGGCACGAGGCAGCGAGAACCTGGCACCATTTCTAACCGTCTCTCTTGTGACTCTGTCCCTGGCATCCATGGGACAAGCAGCTGCCCATGTCCACATTGCTCTAGGTGCCCAGCCAGCCAAGCCCAGTCCTTCCAAAGAATTAAAAGCAAACCCCCCAAAAAACTTATCTGCCCCCACAGTTCTTTTTTTTTTTCTTGAGAGACGGAGTCTCACTGTGTCACCTAGGCTGGTGTACAGTGGCGCGATCTCAGCTCACTGCAACCTCCACCTCCCGAGTTCAAGCGATTCTCCTGCCTCAGCTTCCCAAGTAGCTGGGACTACAGGCATGCACCACCATGCCCAGCTAATTTAATATTTTTAGTAGGCACAGGGGGTTCACTATATGTTGGACAAGCTGGTCTCAAACTCCTGACCTCAAGTAATCCACCCATCTCGGCTTCCCAAAGTGCTGGATTACAGACATGAGCCACTGCGCCCAGCCTGCACCCACATTCTATCTGCTAATCAATAATCCCCTGAGCAGATGAACAAGGCACCAAAGAATGAGTGTGCTCCTCACTCTTGGGTGACACAGGCTCCTTTCCAAAGAGGCGAGAAGAAAGTCTTTTTTATGATTAGTTTTATGCAAAGATTCTTCTAACAGCAGTTTGGCTAGACAGAGAAAATTATATCTATTTAATTTAATGACATATTAAAAATCATGCAAAAGTGGTCTCAGAGCTAAAAGGAAAAATTAGGATGAATGTTTCACCAGGGAAGACTGGTAAGAATGTCTTCAGGGATACTCTTTATTCTTGAGACCTCAGCATGCCCAGGAAGCACAAGCAGTCTAGTTCCTAGTGATGTCAAGACATTCAGTACAAGATGTTGCTCCCTCTCCATCTTCCTTGACTAGAGCAAACACCAAATGGAAACAATTAATTGTGAATACACATATTTATGTGTTAATGATTCATGCAGCAAGGCCAAAGCTAGACCCCAAAAAATAAAGAACTGTCAAAAAGGAGCTAATGAGGAACTCGAATGGGAGAGGTGAGACAGGTGTTGGCCATGGCACCAACCAGACCTGGAAAAGCTGGAACTCAAGACCCTCTGAGAAGCAGGACATACATGGAGACAGATGAGCTCTGGAAAATGGGAGGCCAGACGAGGGTAGAAGATGGTCAGAAAGGGCAGGACCAGTGAGGGGACTAGAGCAGTCCAACAGGTGGAGGCAGGGAGTTCCCCTCAAGGGTAAAAGGCAAGCAGAGCTCGAGACAGGGCATGTGAAAGCTGGCAGGATGCAGGGATAGAGCAGCAGATGGTCAGCCCTGGGGGGTCGAAGGCAGCAGGGAGAGAAGCCCCAGTGCCAGGGCTACGGACCAGGATGCCTGGCCCTGGGAAGACAAATAGGGACTAAGTAGAAGCCCACCCTCTGGGACCTCAGAAATCTAGGGATTGATGTGCATAACAGGAACAGGAACCCCGGAAATGGGCCAGTGTGAGAGGCAGAGACTTGTAGCAGAAACCAAGAAGGAAGCAAAGACTAGGTTTGGGGCACAATTCAGAGTGGAGGCAGACCAAGACTAAGGTGATGCTGAGTCACAGGAGGAACGATCCCAAACTCTTTTCTTCTTTTTTTTTTTTTTTTTTTTTCTGTAGAGACGAGGTCTCACTATGTTGCCCAGGCTGATCTCAAACTCCTGGGCTCAACTGATCCTCTCACCTTGGCCTCCCAAAATGCTAGGATTACAGATGTGAGCCACTGCACCCAAGCTCTCTTAATTCCTCCTGACTAGAAAGAGCCCTTTGCCACTTTCAACTTTGTTGCTGATAATTCTATAACCTTGGGCAAATTACTTAACCTCTCTGAGCTTCAGTTTCCCCATCTGTAAACAGGTGAATAGGACCCACCACACAGGCTTGCCGTGAGGTTCAAATAAGATAATGCGGGTAAATCACTTTAGCACAGTCTCTAGCACATGGCAGGGCTCAACAAAAGTCACCTACTTTCCTTTACCCTACTACTTCCAGTTGATTCCTACTAAACTCTAGGTGTTTTAAAGATAGGTCCAAGCATTATTAATTCCCCTGAGTACTCTGCTCAGTTCCTGCCACAGTGCCAGGGACACATAGGCCACACATGCTCCATGGTGAATAGAACTCACAATAAATAATGCCTTAGTCCATTCAGGCTGCTAAAACAAAACACACTATAGACTAGGTGGCTTATAAACAACAGAAATTTACTTCTCATGGTTCTGGAGGCTGGGAAGTCCAAGGCCAAGGCATTGGCAAATTTGGTATCTGGTGAGGGCCTGCTTTCTAGTTCACAGATGGCACCCTCTTGCTGTGTCCCTACATGCTGGGAAGAGCAAGCTAGCTCTCCTAGGCTTCTTTGCTGAGAGCACTAATCCTTTTCTTGAGGGTTCCACCCTTATGGCCTAATCACCTCTCAACAGCCTCTCCTCCTAATACCATCATCTTGAGAGTTAGCATTTCAATATACAAATTTGGAAGGGACATAAATATTCCAGCCATTGCAAATGAACACCAAAAGGAGAGCACAGTGTTTGTGGAATATAAAAGTGTTCATGTGTCATGGCATACTAATAATGTTTCATTTTGGTGTCTGAAAAACAAATAAGTTTCTATCTACATGCATTTTTAGCACCACCTTTTCTAGATCAAATCCTGTATTTTAGTACTGGTTTATGTGGTTCACACTAATCTATGTCAATTAAAATCAAGTAGAACTCCACAGTGAGAAAGCACTCTTGCTGTCTTTTTCTATGGTGTTTTCTAGGCAGAGTGGGACTGCCCAGGGCACCATCAGACATTCATTTTGGTAAACAGTGAGGGGTGGAGGGTAGGAAAGAGAATTATAAAAGGAAGCGCATCAAATGTGTGGATGGGGGGCAGATATATTCCTTATGTTATTGTGGTAGTGGTTTAATGGCTGTATACATATATCAAAACTTATAAAACTGTACATTTTGAATATCTGCAGTTTCTTATATGTCAGCTATACCTCAATAAAGCTGCTAAAAAATTCAAAGGTATAAGTCATTGAACATTTCAGATATCGTAAATGAGTTTGAAAATTATTCAAGGTTTTGGATCAAGCTAAAACACTAGACTACTCAGTGTTTTCTTTTGATGAAAAACTTTCTGATAGACAGATTTAAACATTTTTCTATGTTCAGTTGAATTTTCCATTTACAGGATGTCAGAGTGAACTTTCTTCTTTCTCATATTCACAAATAACAATAATAATAGCTGGAATTATAATTACTTCTATGGGCTGAGAGTGATCTGACCTGTGAAGTTTAATGCACTGTATCATTTAATCCTTAGAATCTTATTGGGTAAATAGAACATCATCCTCCTTTATAGAGAAGGACACTCAGAGCTAAGGTCCCATGCCACATAAGAGGGAAGACTGGCACTTCAAACCAGGCAGCCTGAGTCCAGAGCCCAAGCTTTTAAACACAGAGCTGTAAGAGTGTCCTGATTCAGCTGCAGGAAAAAAATCTCCTCTCCCATTGGATATACTCAGTCAAGGTGCTTGGCCTTCCCCTGCCATGGTTGCTGTATTAGTTAGTTTTCATGCTGCTATGAAGAACCGCCTGAGACTTGGTAATTTATAAAGAAAAGAGGTTTAATTGGCTCACAGTTCCAAATGGCTGGGGAGGTCTCAGATAATTATGGTGGATGGCAAAGGAGTAGTCAAGGCATGTCTTACATGGTGGCAGGTGAGAGACAGAGTGAGTAGCGAAGGGGGAAGAGCCCCTTATAAAACTATCAGATCTCATGAGAATTCACTCACTATCACGAGAACAGCAAGGGGGAAACTGCCACCATGATCCCATCACCTCCCACCAGATCTCTCCCTAGACAAGTGGGGGTTATGGAGATTACAATTCAAGATGAGATTTGGGTGGGGATATAGACAAACCATATCAGTTGCTATTCTGGCTCCTATTTTTCCTGAGTCTGATTCATCTACTTTTCCCTTAAAAAAAGATAGTATATTATAATCAAGTTGGATTTAGTTCAGAAATTTTAAAATGCATTTGAAAATTAATGAATTCAGCCAGGCATAGTGGCTCACACCTGTAATCCCAGCACTTTGGGAGGCCAAGACAGGCAGATCACCTGAAGTCAGGAGTTCGAGACCAGCAGGGCCAACATGGGGAAACCCCATCTCTACCAAAAATATAAAAATTAGCTGGGCGTGATGGTGCCCACCTGTAATCCCAGCTACTCAGGAGACTGAGGCAGGAGAATCACTTGGACCCAGGAGGTGAAGGTTACAGTGAACTGAGACTGCACCACTGTACTCCAGCCTGGGTGACAGAGCAAGACTCTGTCTCAAAAAAAAAGAAAAAAAAGGAAATTAATGAATGCAATTCACCATATTAAATAAAGGACAATATTCATATTATCATCTCAATAGATATAGAAAAATTGATAAATTTCTGTTACTTGACAACATATCATTAGCAGCATATTAATTTCTTAATTTTTACATTACTTCGTTTTTTTTAATTGCTCTTAGCCAAGTTAGGATTAACTACCTGAATCTGATAAATGGTTCCACAGAAATCTGTAGAGCAAACATCATTCGTAATGGTGAAAAGTTAAATGCTGCCCTGCGATCTGGAGCAAGAAGAGAATGCCCACCATCACTTTCTCTTCCCATTGTAGTAAAGGATCCTAGTCAATGAAACGGGTCAAGAAAATAGAATAAAGTCATGGAGCTAGGAAGAAGAAATAAAAATATCACTACTCATACACGGCATGTCGTATATTTGGAAAATCCAAAAGAAGCCATAGATAAAATTATTATAATTAACAAGTTAAATTAGCAAGTTTGGCAGATACATGGACAATATGCAAAAATCTGTTGTATTTCTATGTAGCGTCAACAGTTAGAAACTGAAATTTTTTTAAAACTCTTGGCCGGGCGCGGTGGCTCGCTCCTGTAATCCCAGCACTTTGGGAGGCCGAGGTGGTTGGGTCACAAGATCAGGAGATCAAGACCATCCCGGCTAACACGGTGAAACTCCGTCTCTACTAAAAACACACAGAAAAATATTAGCCGGGCTTGGTGGCGGGCGCCTGTAGTCCCAGCTACTCGGGAGGCTGAGGCAGGAGAATGGCGTGAACCTGGGAGGCGGAGCTTGCAGTGAGCCAAGATTACGCTACTGCACTCCAGCCTGGGCGACAGAGTGAGATTCCGTCTCAAAAAAAAAAAAAAAAAATCTTTAATAATAACATAAAAGTGTCAAATACTTAAGAACAAATGTAACCAAAGATGTGCAAGTCTTCTGCATAGAAAACTACACAAACTATAAAAAATAAAGTTAAATGGGGATTAAATAGATGGAGGGATATATCCTAGCCATGGATTGTAAATTCTTTCTCTGCCTAAATGAGCCAGAATTGGTTTCAGCTTCTTACAACTCAAGCACCCTAACTGGTACAGAGGTTTTAAGTTGAAAGTACCCCCCCACCATACAATTGATTTCCATGCCCTGCATATATCAAACACCCCTGTGGTTTTCCACCTCCTTATTTTTGCTCCTGTCTTTCTTTATCTGCCCAAATCCACTTATCCAACACAAGCTCACCTTTTTATGAGTTCTTCCTGTGCAACTCAGTTTAAGTTCACTTTTTTGGCTTGAATTCATTAACAATTTTTCACATGTAATTAATCTTAATAATATTTGCAAGTTCCTATATTGACCGTCTATAAATATTTGTTATTTAACTTTTCACAACTCATCTCTCCCACTAGAATGTTCTCTCCCAGAAGACAAAATTCAGACCTTATATTTCTTTCAGTCCCTGGTAATGCCCTTCATGTAGAAAATGCTCAATATGCATTTACAAATGTGATTTGTTTTGGAAGCAGTATGTTGCCACAATTACTGGATAAAAATTAGATGACACTTTGGCTCAAGCCAAGTAGATGCAATAGTCCCAGATCTAAGACATCTAAGATTTATATGCTTTTTCTCTATTAATTAGAACAGGATGACAAACAATAATCCTGGCAGCCTCACCAGTTCTCAAGAATTTACTCAGAAAACCAAAAATTGGAGACTTTACCAAGAAACTCTATAGTCTCAAATCAAAGAACATAGACTTAAGATTTCCTAGAAAAACAAACAAAAAGATTTAAGACTTTAAAAAATAAATTCTATGTCCTTGAAGTATTACAATACTAGAGGGATGCTATCACATTTACAACCGCCCCCTGCCCCCCACAACCACATGACCTCAAAACACATCAATGATGTTTGGCAAACACAAAAGCTATGCTCCAATCAACAAATATCACTAAAAGTAGACCAATCGCCCTGGGGGGAATAATGGGTTTAATGAGCTGTCATAGAGAATACTCTGCAATTCCTTAATCAGAGGCCAGAGGTGGGAGAATTTTAATAAATCTATAGTAGAAAGGCTTCTGTGGGATCACACACAAAATGAAAGATCCTATCTTTTTAAATACTTGACTCTGACTTTGAAATACAAAGGAAAATACATAGAATGCCAATGAATGTGTTCCCTAATTTAACGTGCTGACAATACAGGATAAAATACCTGAAATTCAGAAATGTAACTCTTAAAATGACCAAATAAAAGCGTATTTTATAGGTTACCTGAGATTCCTAGCACGTGAATTATGAAAAAGATCCATAAACTGGCATCGGATGTTACCATCTGTAATAACTCTGGATTTAAATCTGAAAATGAAAAAGCAGGAATACGGACCAGGATGGATCCAGGACAACCACTAACACTACTAACGCTGGGTGGATTTTCCCTACCTCACAAAAATCTGTCTTCAGGATGGAGTTGGCTTAGCCAAGAGCACATGCAACCATTCCTTTCACAAACAGTAACCCAAAAGAGATACAAGACGTTCTTCATCTTGTAAATTCCTCCAGCAGAAGTGAAGTAAGTGTGTGTGTGTGTGTGTGTGTGTGTGTGTGTGTGTGTGTGTGTGATTGTTTGGATGTGTGACTGTTTGGGTGTCTATTGTTCAGGCTACAAGCATCAAACGGTGATCCTTGACTGTCCAATCACATTTCTGTATGTGTATCTCCAGGGTAATCGAGTGGGGGCCTAATCATTTAAATGTCAGTTTCTGAAGGTTCTTTCTCTTGGACTTATTAGTTTCCTCAGACAACACCCCTCCAAACTCCTTCGTGGGTTGTACGAGCTTTCCTGTCAGTCTGAAGGGGCTAGAGGTTGTCCCCATTGAACATGATAGCCTTCACTTCATTTCTCTGTTTTCAGGGAGGCATTTACCCCTCTCTCCTAAGTGGTAGAATAATTAGAAACTACGAAGTTATTTGTGGATCTAATTGCTCCTTTTAAAGACTTTACACCAATTCTGCTTTCAGCCCCAGCCTACCCCCAGCCTTTAGAGGCATCTGTCGCTTCTAGACCCCAAGCCTATCTGGGGTCCCGTAGTTTGGACTCGCTGCTCATGCCCCTGCCCCCACAGGTGTGGGTTCCACCTGAACTGCTCTGCTAAGCCTTCCACCTTCTAGAATTCCAGTATTACTCTAGCTTGCTTTTGTGTCCTATCCTATCTGCTTGTGCCTATGCCTTTTTCATTCCTTTACTGTCATTTTATTTTTTAGAAAATTTTATAGATTTAGGGGGTACCAGCGCTGTTTTTTCAGTTTTTTGTTTGTTTGTTTGTTTGTTTGTTTGTTTTCCCAAGATGGAGTCTTGCTCTGTCGTCCAGGCTGGAGTGCAGTGGCACGATCTCAGCTCACTGCAACCTCCGCCTCCTGGGTTCAAGCAATTCTCCTGCCTCAGCCTCCCGAGTAGCTAAGGATTACAGGAATGCACCACCACACCCAGCTAATTTTTGTATTTTTAGTAGAGACAGGGTTTCACCATATTGGCCAGACTGGTCTTGAACTCCTGACCTCAGGTGATCCGACCACCTCGGCCTCCCAAAGTGCTGGGATTACAGGTGTGAGCCACTGTACCCGGCCACAAGCACTGTTTTGTTACATGGATATATAGCAGAGTGGTGAAGGAGCAATCAGATCCATAGATACCCTCCTAGTTTACAAAGCTTCTACCATTTAGTAAAGAGGGGTAAATGTCTCCCTGAGAAGACAGAAATGAAATGAAGGCTATCAAGTTCATTGGGGAAATCCCCTAACCCCTTCTGCCTCAAGATGACAGCAAGGCTTGTATCACCCACACAGGAGTTTGGAGGAGTGGTGACTGAGGAAACTAAATTTCCTCTCAGTTTCCGAAGAGGAAGCAGAGAGAAATTAATCACCGGAATAGTGTACATTGTACCCATCAAGTAATTTCTCATCCCTCACCTCCCTCTTCCCCTCCCACCCTTCGGAGTCTCCAGTGTTTATTATTCTGCTCTCTATGTCCATGTGTACACACTATTGATTAATAGCTCCCACTTGTGAGGACAGGTCTTTGTGGTCATTTTAGTGGTATTTTCAAAGAAGTAGATTTTAGAAGTCTAAACAGGAGATTCTGGTTATATTTTCTAGTAATCTAAAGGGCATCTCTCTAATTAAATAATTCCATATGCTCAATGCCCACCACACCATTATCCCCTTCCAAATCCATAGATCCAAAACTATGATATGTTGCTTTTATGTACATTGAAAACCAAAATTGGGGGATACAAAACAGTATCTTTCAAATGAATAATGAAGTTCTTTATAAGCCAAGACCCTGAACTTCTCTAACCTTTCAGGTATTCTACATTGTTTCTACTTCAGTGTGATGACCTGTAGCCTACATTACAGCCACATTTATAGGCGTTTTCTGGAAATAGAGACAGGCTGCTAATAAATGTTATGAAATTTAGTTAGCTTAAAAGTTCTGATCGTCTGCCTCCCAACACTCCGTTACATCACATTATGATGCACTGGCTCAGATAACGAATTAGCTTTTAATAGGATTTTGCCCCAGTGGCTATATGCAAAGCCGTAAGCTACTTGTGATCATTACTGTTTTAAGGAAAGACAGTGGTTTTGGAGACTCTCAGCCGTGTCGGTGCACATGTTCTTGCTTCCTCCTTCATGCCAACAGCACCAGCTTTCCCACACAAGGACAAAGCTTTGGGCAGTTTTTCTTCTTCTTCCACTATCTTTGCCCCTATCTGCCTTTTTCCCTGATTGTCACTGCTCCCTCCCTAAGCCAGGCTCTTTCCTGTGTAATCTTCTTCTTCCATGAGGGACTTCTCAATGAAATCCTTGCTTTCACCATGTTTCTTCCCTGTTCAAGGAACTCTAATGGCTGTCTCTCACCTACAGAGAGAAACCAAAGCTTCTGAGCAGGCAGGTATGTTCCACCACAATCAGTGCTGAAGCACAAGCCTTTACTCCTCACAGGCACCTGAATATTCCGTGCTCACTCCAAAAGGACTGATCCCTCGCTCAGGGGCTGTCCCCATTCACCTAGGTATACCCTTCCTGACCTCAATTATTCCCAACAATTTTCCAAGGTCCTGACTATAATCTACCTCCCTAACAAGACTTTCCCAGTACCTCTGGGGCAGCTCAATCTCTTAGGAAATTAATCTGTCACCATCTGTTGGAAAACAAATCACACTTTGCCTGGTATCACTTGACTAGTTTACTTGTCTGTGGACTTGCTTCAAATAAAATGAAACATATTTGGCACGTACATCCAGCTCCCTGAGGACCCACTACAATGCAATGTACATTTGTTTAACAAATATTTGGTGGATGAATGAATTGCTTTTGAAAAAGAATGAAATGTTGTTGAACAGCTATGCCAAAAGCCCGTGGTCACAACTGAAAACCAATTAGTCTGATATACTGAATTTCTGGAAAGGAGAGGTGGGAATCTTTCTAGCATCTCATACAGTATCTTATTCTCCCAGCTTTGGGCATGCTGCCTAGGCCCAAGAGGACACTCAGCATAGATGATAAACAAATGAATGAAAATCTTTAGCATCTTCCTTTCCAAACATTCTAGTCCCATGATTTGCAAACAGTTGGTGGGTCTGTTCTGATTTTGCTACCAAAAATTTCTTTTTCTAATTTTAAAATACCAGCAGATGTACTTACATGGCCCTATCCTCTTCTATCTCCCCAGGAATCTCGCTCCATCAATTATCCATCATGTTCTGTATTACAGCCAAAATGCTCTTTCTAAACCCACATCTGATTTTTGTTATTTCTGTCTTAGTAGCCTGACAGGTCATACCAAACCCTTGAGTGATCTGTGTACTCCCAATCTTTCCAGACAGCCCTGGATTCTAGCCGTAATGAACCACTTACAACTCCCCAAACCTGCCAAGTCCTATCTTGTTACCCAAATGGTTCTCGTTGCCTCTTTCCTGAAGACTCACCTCCAACATGTTGCATTAGTCCTTCAGATAAACATCTATGAATCCTTTAAAATTCAGCTCCAATATCACCTCCTCCTGAAAGACTTCGTTAGACAGAGTTAAGTTCTTGTGCCTTTGTTTCCATAGTACTTTATCGATGTGGCAAATGTAAGACTTATTTCAATCCTATAAGTTATTTGTTTGTGTCTCTCACTGTACTGTAAGCCCAGACTAGGAGATATGTTGCGTTGATGTTTACATATTCTCTTTATATTACCAGCACCTACCACAGTGTCTGACACTTTACAAATGGTTTGATTAATTACATAATTACCTTTATAAAGTAACATGAAATTCAAAAGAAAATAAACAATGCAAACCACTAAAAGTGCATTATGTCCTTACAAGGACAAAAGTAAATTATGTCCTCACATCCTTCATGTCTTGGCTCAAATGTATGTTAGACAACCTAAAAACAAAATTGGTGTTTTATTCCAAAAAATTATTAAAGAATTCTTCCTATATTTAAATTTATCCAATCATATCTTTTCATATAACACTTCTCCAAGTGTATCCCAAAGAATACTATAAAAGCAATTATACTTGTTGTTTTTAAAGAGTTTCATGATCAAAAAGCTTGGAAAAAATTGGGGTAAATAAGTTAATAAAGGTTTTTCTAATACAAACTTCTCAAAGGCTTTAATGTGCTAATCTGCACTGTAAATCTCTTAAGAAGCACAAAGTTTGCAGTATTTTTCTAAACTTATTTGAACTTTTGCAATGGAGCATCTTGTGGAATTCATTTAGAAAATACTTCTTTCTATATATCTATTTAAAGATAAGTCTCTTTGCTCATTTAAACACAGAGTGAGAGCAAAGCATGAAGGCAAAAGAGGGGGTATTAAAGTATAGTACTTACTGGCTATGCATATGATCCTAAACTTATTTAACCTCTCTGGGCCTCAATTTTCTTACCTTAGGAAATGAAGTTAATGATACTTGTTTCAGCAGGCAGATAGCACAGTTTGAATAAAATGCTAGAGGTAGAACACTCAGTATATTGCCAGACACATGATAAGGGAAAAATAAATGGTAGATATAGAATATTTAGCAACTTAATTTATCATCTTGTAACCTTAGGCTGATAAAAAAAAAAGTGAGCCAATGAATTACCCAGATCATAACATTTCATAACACTCTGTCCTTTCTTTATTGTTATCAACCACTAAGTTTTGACCTTGCTTTCTCTCTGAAAGCTGCTAGTTTAGTCATGTAGCTAGTTGAATCATGTTACTAAACAGACTAGTATCCTAAGTCAAATATTCCTGCCCCTTCAAACATTAAAGGGAAATACATAAATATACTCAGTTGCTAACGTGAGCATCTTCCTATCTCAGTAGCTCAGTAGTAAGGAGAAACCTACTCTAATTTTCTGTGGCTCCTTTACAACTCTTTTCTCTGCTGGTGAATGAAAAGGGAAGAAAAATTCATAAAACAAAATTTTCCTAGTGATCTAAGGGAAGATCACCATATTAATCTGCTTGCCAATTAAGTTTTCACATGAAAATGAACTGTAGAGATAGTATGAAAACACTTCTGAGAAAGTTTTCAGTTACACTTATCCAAAGCATTACCCTTTGAACTCCCCAGTCAAAAAGCAGTTCACCTGCCCTAGCACCTCCTGAGTCCTCCAATCTTTTCTCCCTTGCTGGGCTCCAAGCACAGTGGACTCCAGTGATTCTCCAGTCTTGCAGAAATGCTCCCACCTTAAGGCTTAGCACTGGCTCTTTCTTCTGCCTGGAAATTCCTTCCCTGGATAGCGACTGTCTCACTTCCTCGTGTCCTTCGTGTCCTGGCTCAAATGTTCTCAGGAAGGCTTATCTTGGCAGTACTCTTGCACCCTTCCTCCACAGCCACACAGCCAATCTGCCTTACCTGGCTTGACCTTTGCTCTTTCCTGTAGCATTTACCACCTTTTGACATCTAGACCTACTTAAGTTTATTGTTAATCATCAGCCTGCCTCCACCACAAGATGTAAATTCTAGACCACAAGGTGTAAACTCTACACCAGGAGATGTAAACAATGGCAAGATGTCGGTCTAGGTTGTTTACTGATGGAGCCGAGCATCCACAACACTACTTTGACATAGTAAGAGCTCAATATTTTTTGGTTGAATGGATACTATAAATTGGATTGTATATAGATCGCAGATGAAGGCAGAGCCTGATGAAAGGGACATGACAAAGGGAAGAATGAGGAACTACCGAGATTGGGGTGCTTTTCTTCTTTCCTCACCTCCAACTGATTTAGGGTATTTCTCACACTCCCTAAGATGCGGAAGAAGAAAAGAACAGCTAAGGTAAGAGAGAAGAGGGGAGTGTTATGGTAAAAGGAGAAAGAGAAAAGGTAGAGCTACAAGTAGGCACTCATCTGAAAACGGGGAGAACAAAGTTGAAGGCTTCCAACCGGACTCTGAGCAGCGTTCCACTCTACCCTGCTCTCCTTTTCCCTTGCTGAAATTGAAACTAACTAAAAGATATTTTTAAGGCCTAATAAAACTGCATGATTTAAACAGACATCACTAATTGTCAGCAAACAACAAGGATTTGCTGGGGCACCATAACCTATTTTTCAGTCATTTAGACAGTAAAACCACTCCTTCACCTCTACATTCAGCCCATTGTCAAGGACAGATGTGATTTCTTTTTCTCCCAGTCCTGGTATAATTTTTCACACTAATACAATATTTTAGTAATAGGTAGAAAGGGAAAAATCTCATGCATGGTTTCAAAATGAGAAGCCCAACTCCTTGGTCACCAAAAGTAATTCATTATTTAATTAACTTGCCAAGACTTCTTGTTTGCTTAGTAAATGTTAGTCTCTGTGCCTGCGCTGAAGCATTAAAATGGTAAGTTGCGACTCTTGGTTATAATTTAGTGCACTGTTTTTCACTTATGCTCCTTCTCCAGAGAGAACCTTCCAGTTGTAGTTGACTGCCTCAAGACAATTTCTTATTACTAATTCATAGACAAGAAGGTATATCTTTTGTGTATTCTCACCAACCAAGATATTTTTATTGAATTTTATTTTCCCATTTTATATTTTGAAAAGAATAGACCTTCATATATTTTTCAAATACAAAATGTTATACCATTTTGTCACAATGTTTTCGTTCATTTACTCATTCATTCATCAGATGTCTATTGAGTGCTACTAGAGGCTGGCTAGGCAATGTGGTTAAAATGGTGAGGAATAAGGAAAATGTTGTCTTAAATTGTATGTGCAACACCAACAAAGAGCTCCTCCACACTCCCCAGCACCTTTGCTCCTTGAGAATTACTAACTTAGTATAGCATATAAATTTAGTATTGACTTCTATCTAACACTCTTGTGTATATGACTTCTCAAAGCACAATTATTCCTATTCTCATTCTTAAATTTTATTAATTCAATTATCCAATTCAATCAATTATCTAATTCTTAAATTTCATTATTATTATAAAAATCATACTTGATTAATATGGAAAATCTGGAAAATATAAAAAGGGGGAAGAAGCAAAAATGTTTCATTCATAACCCTACCACCGGGGCAGCCAATATTAATGGTTTAAGACATTTTTTCCTTCCAGTTTTATTCCTTTTGCTGGATTAGCTTTACACTAAAAAGAAACATAGCAAGAAAGCCAATATGAAGGAAATTAATCTTATGGAAAAACCTAACACAAGATCTAAATAATGTAGAAATATATCATGTACTTGGATTACAAGATACTATCACAAAGCTGTCAAATCATTAGGACACACATATAAGTTCATTACAACCATAAACCAACTATGCTTTGCTCTTACTTATTTATATTCTTTTTTAATAAAGCTGCAGGAAATTCATTTAAAATAAATATGGAAGACTGAAGGTTGAAAACCAGACCAAGAGGCAAGATGGCCAAATAGGAACAGCTCCAGGCTGCAGCTCCCAGTGAGATTAACGCAGAAGACAGGTGATTTCTGTATTTCCAACTGAAGTACCCAGCTCATCTCATTGGGACTGGTTAGACAGTGGGTGCAGCCCACAGAGGGCGAGCCAAAGCACGGTGGGGCATCGCTTCACCTGGGAAGCCCAAGGGGTCAGGGAACTCCCTCCCCTAGCCAAGGGAAGCCGTCAGGGACTGTGCCCTAAGGAACGGTGAACTCCAGCCCAGATACTACACTTTTCCCATGGTCTTTGCAACCCACAGACCAGGAGATTCCCTTGGGTGCAGACCAGGAGATTCCCTTGGGTGCCTATGCCTCCAAGGCCCTGGGTTTCAAGCAAAAACTGGGCAGCCATTTGGTCAGACACCAAACTAGCTACAGGAGCTTTTGTTTTTCATACCCCAGTGGCTCCTGGAATGCCAGCGAGACAGAACCATTCACTCCCCAGGAAAGGGGGCTGAAGCCAGGGAGCCAATGTTCTAGCTCAGTGGATCCCACCCGCACAGAGCCCAGCAAGCTAAGATCCATGAGCTTGAAATTCTCGCTGCCAGCACAGCAGTCTGAACTTGACCTGGGATGCTCGAGCTTGGTGGGGGGAGGGGCATCCATCATTACTGAGGCTTGAGTAGGCAGTTTTCCTGTCACAGTGTAAACAAAGCCACCAGGAAGTTCAAACTGGGTGAAGCCCATCACAGCTCAGCAAAGCTGCTGTAGCCAGACTGTCTCTCTAGATTCCTGCTCTCTGGGAAGGGCATCTCTGAAAGAAAGGCAGCAGTCCCAGTCAGGGGCTTATAGATAAAACTCCCATCTCCCTGGCACAGAGCACCTGGGGGAAGCGGCGGCTGTGAGCACAACTTCAGCAGATTTAAATGTTCCTACCTGCCGGCTCTGAAGAGAGCAACGGATCCCCCAGCACAACATTCGAGCTCTGCTAAGGGACAGGCTACCTGCTCAAGTGGGTCCCAGACTCCCATGCCTCCTGACTGGGAGACACCTCCCAGCAGCAGGGGTCAACAGACACCTCATACAGGAGAGCTCTGGCTGGCATCTGGCAGGTGCCCTTCTGGGACAAAGCTTCCAGAGGAAGGAACAGGCAGCAATCTTTGCTGTTTTGCAGCCTCCATTAGTGATACCCAGACAAACAGGGTTTGGAGTAGACCTCCAGCAAACTCCCGCAGACCTGAAGCAGAGGGGCCTGATTGTTAGAAGGGAAACTAACAAACAGAAAGGAATAGCATTAACATCAACAAAAAGGACATCCACACAGAAACCCCATCCGAAGGTCACCAACATCAAAGACCAAAGGTAGATAAATCCATGAAGATGAGGATAAACCAGTACAAAAAGGCTGACAATTCCAAAAACCAGAACACCTCTTCTCCTCCAAAGGATCATAACTCCTTGCCAGCAAGGGAACAAAATTGGATGGAGAATGAGTTTGATGAATTGACAGAAGTAGGCTTCAGAAGGTGGGTAATAACAAACTCCTCTGAGGTGAAGAAGCATGTTCTAACCCAAGGCAAGGAAGCTAAGAAGCTTGAAAAAAGGATAGAGGAATTGCTAACTACAATAACCAGTTTAGAGCAGAACATAAATGACCTGATAGAGCTGAGAAACACAGCACGAGAACTTTATGAAGCATACACAAGTATCAATAGCTGAATCAATCAAGTGGAAGAAAGGATATCTGAGATTGAAGATCAACTTAAAGAAATAAAGCATGAAGACAAGATTAGAGAAGAAAGAGTGAAAAGGAATGAACAAAGCCTCCCAGAAATATGGGACTATGGAAAAGACCAAACCTATATTTGATTGATGTACCTGAAAGTGACAGAGAGAATGGAACCAAGTTGGAAAACACTTTTCAGGATATTATCCATGAGAACTTCCCCAACCTAGCAAGACAGGCCAACATTCAAATTCAGGAAATACAGAGAACGTCACAAAGATACTCCCAAGAAGAGCATCCCCAAGACACAAAATCGTCAGATTCACCAAGGTTGAAATGAGGGAAAAAATGTTAAGTGCAGCCAGAGAGAAAGGTCGTGTTACCCACAAAGGGAAGCCCATCAGACTAACAGCTGATCTCTCTGCAGAAACCTTGCAAGCCAGAAGAGAGTGGGGGCCAATATTCAACATTCTTAAAGAAAAGAATTTTTAACCTAGAATTTCATATCCAGCCAAACTAAGCTTCATAAGTGAAAGAGAAATAAGATCCTTTACAGACAAGCAAATGCTGAGAGATTTTGTCACCACCAGGCCTGCCTTACAAGAGCTCCTAAAAGAAGCACTAAATATGGAAAGGTAAAACCGGTACCAGCCACTGCAAAAACATACCAAATTGTAAAGACCATCAACACTACGAAGAAACTGTATCAACTAATGGGCAAAATAACCAGCTAGCATCATAATGACAGGATCAAATTCACACATAAAAATATTAATCTTAAATGTAAATGGGTTAAATGCCCCAGTTAAAAGACACAGACTGGCAAACTGGATAAAGAGTCAAGACCCATTGGTGTGCTGTATTCAGGAGACCCATATCACATGCAAAGACACACATAGGCTCAAAATAAAGGAAGGGAGGAAGATTTACCAAGCAAATGGAAAGCAAAAAAAAGCAGGGATTGCAATCCTAGTCTCTGATAAAACAGACTTTAAACCAACAAAGATCAAAAAAGACAAAGAAGGGCATTACATACTGGTAAAGGGATCAATGCAACAAGAAGAGCTAACTATCCTAAATATATATGCACCCAATACAGCAGCACCCAGATTCCTAAAGCAAGTTCTTAGAGACCTACAAAGAGACTGAGACTCTCACACAATAATACCTGGAGACTTTAACACCCCACTGTCAATATTAGACAGATCAATGAGACAGAAAATTAACAAGGATATTCAAGACTTGAACTCACCTCTGGACCAAGCAGACTTAATAGACATCTACAGAACTCTCCACCCCAAACCAAGAGAATATACATTCTTCTTAGCACCACATCACACTTATTCTAAAATTGACCACATAATTAGAAGTAAAACACTCCTCAGCAAATGCAAAAGAATGGAAATCCTAACAAACAGTCTCTCAGACCACACTGCAATCAAATTAGAACTCAGGATTAAGAAACTCACTCCAAACTGCTCAACTACATGGAAACTGAACAACCTGCTCCTGAATGACTACTGGGTAAATGACAAAATTAAGGCAGAAATAAATAAGTTCCTTGAAACCAATGAGAACAAAGACATAACATACCAGAATCTCTGGGACACAGCTAAAGCATTGCTTAGAAGGAAATTTATAGCACTAAATGCCCACAAGAAAAACCAGGAAAGATCTCAAACTGACACCCTAACATCACAATTCGAAGAACTAGAGAAGCAAGAGGAAACCAGTTGAAAAGCTAGCAGAAGACAAGAAATAACTAAGATCAGAGCAGAACTGAAGGAGATAGAGACACAAAATAAACTTCAAAAAAAATCAATGAACACAAAAGCTGGTTTTTTGAAAAGATTAACAAAATAGATAGACTGCTAGCCAGACTAATAAAGAAGAAAAGAGAGAAAAATCAAATAGATACAATACAATATGATAAAGGGGATATCACCAGCAATCCCACAGAAATACAAACTACCATCAGAGAATACTATAAACACCTCTGCGTGAATAAACTAGAAAATCCAGAAGAAATGGATAAATTCCTGGACACATACACCCTCCCAAGACTAAACCAGGAAGAAGTCAAATCCCTGAACAGACCAATAACAAGTTCTGAAATTGAGGCAGGAATTAATAGCCTACCAACCAAAACCAAAAAAAGCCCAGGACCAGATGGATTCACAGCCAAATTCTACCAGAGGTACAAAGAGGAGCTGGTACCATTCCTTCTGAAATTATTCCAAACAACAGAAAAAGAAGGACTCCTCCCTAACTCATTTTATGAGGCCAGCATCATCCTGATACCAAAACTTGGCAGAGATACAACAAAAAAAGAAAATTTCAGGCCAATATCTCTGGCGAACATTGATGCAAAAATCCTCAATAAAATACTGGCAAACTGAATCCAGCAGCACATCAAAAAGTTATCCACCACAATCAAGTCAGTTTCATCCCTGGGATGCAAGGCTGGTTCAACATACACAAATCAGTAAACGTAATCCATCACATAAACAGAACCAATGACAAAAACTACATTATTATCTCAAAAGATGCAAAAAAGGCCTTCAACAAAATTCAACACCCCTTCATGCTAAAAACTCTCAACAAAGTAGGTATTGATGGGACATACCTCAAAATAATAAGAGATATTCATGACAAGCCCACAGCCAATATCATACTGAATGGGCAAAAGCTGGAAGCATTCCCTTTGAAAACCCGCACCAGACAAGGATATCCTCTCTCACCACTCCTATTCAACATGGTATTGGAAGTTCTGGCCAGGGCAATCAGGCAAGAGAAAGAAATTAAGGGTATTCAAATAGGAAGAGAAGAAGTTAAATTGTCTCTGTTTGCAGATGACATGATTGTATATTTAGAAAACCCCATCATCTCAACCCAAAATCTCCTTAAGCTGAAAAGCAATGTCAGCAAAGTCTCAGGATACAAAATCAATGTGCAAAAATCACAAGCATTCCTATACAGTAGTAACAGACAAACAGAGAGCCAAATCATGAGTGCACTTCCATTCACAATTGCTACAAAGAGAATAAAATATGTAGGAAGACAACTTACAAGGGAAGTGAAGGACCTCGTCAAGGAGAACTACAAATCACTACTCAAGGAAATAAGAGAGGACACAAAGAAATGGAAAAACATTCCATGCTCTTGGATAGGAAGAATCAATATCATGAAAATGGCCATACTGCCAAAAGCAATTAATAGATTCAATGCTATCCCCATCAGGCTACCACTGACTTTCTTCACAGAATTAGAAAAAACTACTTTAAATTTCATATGGAACCAAAAAAGAGCCCGTATAGCCAAGAAAATCCTATGCTAAAAGAAAGCTGGAGGGATCATGCTACCTAACTTCAAACTATACTACAAGGCTACGGTAACCAAAACAGCATGGTACTGGTACCAAAACAGATATATAGACCAATGGAACAGAACAGCAGCCTCAGAAATAATGCCACACGTCTACAACCATCTGATCTTTGGCAAACCTGAAAAAAACAAGCAATGGGGAAAGGATTCCCTATTTAACAAATGATGTTGGGAAAACTGGCTAGCCATATGCAGAAAACTGAAACTGGATCCCTTCCTTACACCTTATACAAAAATTAACTCAAGATTAAAAACTTAAATGTAAGACCCAAAACCATGAAAACCCTAGAAGAAAACCAATGCAATACCATTTAGGACACAGGCATGGACAAAGACTTCATGACTAAAACACCAAAAGCAATGGCAACAAAAGGCAAAATTGATGAATGGGATCTAATTAAACTAAACAGCTTCTGCACAGCAAAAGAAACTATCATCAGCATCAACAGGCAACCTAGAGAATGGGAGAAAAATTTTGTAATCTCTCCATCTGACAAAGGGCTAATATCTACAAGGAACTTCAACAAATATACAAGAAAACAAACAAACAACCCCATCAAAAAGTGGGTGAAGGATATGAACAGACACTTCTCAAAGGAAGACATTTATGCGGCCAACAAACATATGAAAAAAAGCTCATCATCACTGGTCATTAGAGAAATGCAAATCAAAACCACAATGAGATACCATCTCACACCAGTTGGAATGGCAATCATTAAAAAGGAAACAGGCCAGGTGCGGTGGCTCACGCCTGTAATCCTAACACTTTGGGAGGCCGAGGCGGGTGGATCATGAGGTCGGAAGATCGAGACCATCCTGGCTAACACAGTGAAACCCCGTCTCTACTAAAAATACAAAAAATTAGCCGGGCATGATGGTGGGCGCCTGTAGTCCCAGCTACTTGGGAGGCTGAGGCAGGAGAATGGCATGAACCCGGGAGGTGGAGCTTGCAGTGAGCCGAGATTGCACCACTGCACTCCAGCCTGGGCGACACAGCGAGACTCCATCTCAAAAAAAAAAAAAAAGTCAGGAAACAACAGATGCTGGGGAGAATGTGGAGAAATAAGAATGCTTTTACACTGTTGGTGGGAGTGTAAATTAGTTCAACCATTGTGGAAGACAGTGTGGCGATTCCTCAAGGATCTAGAACTAGAAATACCATTTGACCCAGCAATCCCATTACTGGGTATATACCCAAAGGATTATAAGTCATTCTACTATAAAGACACATGCACAGGTATGTTTATTGCAGCACTATTCACAATAACAAAGACTTGGAACCAACCCAAATGCCCATCAATGATAGACTGGATAAAGAAAATGTGGCACATATACACCATGGAATACTATGCAGCCATTAAAAAGGATGAGTTAATGTCCTTTGCAGGGACATGGATGAAGCTGGAAACCGTCATTCTCAGCAAACTAACACAGGAACATCAAACAAAGCACCACACTCATAAATGGGAACTGAACAATGAGAATCTAAGGACACAGGGAGGGGAACATCACACACTGGGGCCTGTCAGGGGGTAGGGGGCTAGGGGAGGGATAGCATTAGGAGAAATACTTAATGTAGATGACAGATTGATGGGTGCAGCAAACCACCATGGCATGTGTATACCTATGTAACAAACCTGCACATTCTGTACATGTATCACAGAACTTAAAGTGTAATAATAAAAAAAATTCAATTTACCATAATTTTATTGACCTTTTCTTTATATACATTGTTGCTTTTATAGGTCGAAAAGTGGTCAACTATTGGCAATTTCATATGGTTCGAGCTAATATTTTGGAGCTATGTTGCTGATGTTTGTTGGTTGAGGTTTGTTATATTTTTCTGATATGTTGTGTGATAAACATTTTTTACTTTAAAGTCTATTTCATCTGCCATTTATACGGTTAGAGCATCTTTATTTTGATCAGTATTTTAAAAATGTAATCCACTTATCTTTCTTCTGACTAAATCCTATTTGGACTGAAAAAAAAAAAGGAAAACCAGGCCAATATTATAAATAATATTAATATTAATGAGTAGGGAGCATCAAACTTGCCAAATGTTAAAATAGACTATACAGCTGTTATAATCAAAGCAATACGTCTCAGGCCTGGCAACAAATAAATAGATTAGTGGTTTAGAGAAAAGAATTTTTAAAATTGATGCTAATATAATTTAATTTATTGGAGAAAAGATTATTTAACATGTGATGCTTAAACAATTCGTTCTTTATATAAAAAAAGATGCAGTTGAGCCTTCCACTTTTATATAAAAAAATTCCAGATGTAAAAAATACTAAATATTAAAAATAATAAAATAAAACATAGAAATTTTTAGATGAAAATTTCAGAAAATAGGAGGTGGGAAGACTCTTTGAAGTAAGATAGGAAATTCAGAATATGTATAGGAAGAAAAATTTTATTTCATATAATTTTTTTTAAATTTTGTAGCAGAAAATTACAAAAGTAAAATCAAAGGAGAAATTATTGATGGGGTAAGGTTTAGCAATTCACTGACCAAAAAAAAAAAAAAAAAAAAAATAGAAAAAATGCTCAGAATCACTATAATCATCAGAAAATGGAAATTAAAACCACAATGAGATATCATCTCACACCTGTTAGAATGGCTATTATGAAAAGGACAAAAGATTAAAAGTGTTGGCAAGGATGGGGAGTAAAGAGAATCCTTGCACACTGTTGGTGGGAAGGTATGTTAGTACAGCCGCTATGGAAACAGTAATCATACAATTACTGAATGACTCAGCAGTCCCACTACTGCGTATATGCCCAAAGGGTATGTATTCAGTATGTCAAAGCCATATCTGCACTCCCACGTTTATTACAGCATTATTCATAACAGCCAAGATGTAGAATCAATCTAAGTATCTATCAACAGATGAATGGATGAAGAAAATATGGTATATGTTCACAGTGGAATACCATTCAGCCTTAAAAAAAGAGAAAAATATTGTCATTTGCAACAACATGGATGAACCTGGAGCACATTATATTAAGCGAAATAAGCCAGGCACGGAAAGACAAATACCAAACGATCTCACTTACATGTAGAATCTAAAAAGGTTGACATCATAGACATAGAGAGTAGAATGGTGGTTACCGGGGCTGGGGCATGGGGGGCAGAGGGGTGGGAGGTGCGGGTTGGAAAGACATTGGTCAAAGGATGCAAAACTTCAGTTAAATCAGAAAAGTAAGTGCAAGAGATCCATTGTACAACATGGTGACTATAGTTAATAACAATATATTATACTCTCGAAAAATGCTGAGAGGTTTTAAGTGTTCTCACCACAAAAATGATAACTTCATGAGGTAACGCACATGTTAATTAGCTATATTTAGCCATTCCACAACGTGTGTATATATATATCTCCATATTGATATATCGAGATATATGTATATCTCAAAATATCATATTATACACAATAAATACATACAACTTTATCTGCCAGTTTTTAAAATCTATAATAGTCAAAGAACTTTTACAAATTTTTAGTAAGAGAAAAGCAACCATATAAGGGAGAAATAGGTCAAGGATATCCATTGGTAATTGACAGATAAGAAAATCCAAAGGAACAACAATAATGTGAAAAGATGCTTAAGCTCATTAGAAGTCAAGAAAATGAAAAGAAAATTAACAATGCTTACTCATTAGATCAGCAAAGATTAGAAAGCAGGGAAATAGGAGTACTAGTGAGGAAAATGATACTCTCAAACATCACTAGTGGGACTGTGATTTGCTATAATATTTTTAGAAAATAATATGAAAAAACTGATAAAAATGTAAAGATACACATACCTTTTAAACCAGCAATTCTACTCCTGGGACTTACACCATAAAAATAAAACCCCCAATTACTAAGAATATGTATCTAAGAATATTTGTAATGACAGCACTTTTTTATATGTTGAAAACTTTTCACAACAGAGTATCAGCTGAAAGCAGATTACTTGAATAAGTTATAGTAAATTCATACTGCATGCAACTACTGAAAAGAATGAGATAGAGCTATAAGATTTATCAGAATCTTTTATATTGCAAAGTGAGAAAACCAAGATTCAGAGTAATACACACACACATATATTATGTATATAACCTTATCCCACAATTTATGATAAACAGGGACCATTGCCCTGAAAAATCAGTGCATGTGTAAATATTGGGTTGTGTGAGCATGGAGAAAAGAGTAGAGGATACACATCAACCTGTATTGATTGGTTTCTGTGAAGGGGTACAGAACAAGAAAAGAGAAAGGAAAAAGGGAGGAAAAAAGACCCCCAAGATCTCTGTAACATAATAGAAATATGCATGGCACGATAACAAGAGAAAATGTAAAAAATAAAATTCTATCTGTTAAATTAGTGGAAATTACCTATTATATTTAATAACAGAAGGCCGGGCGCGGTGGCTTACGCCTGTAATCCCAGCACTTTGGGAGGCCTAGATGGGCGGATCACGAGGTCAGGAGATCGAGACCATCCTGGCTAACACGGTGAAACCCCGTCTCTACTAAAAGTACAAAAAATTAGCTGGGCGCAGTGGCAGGTGCCTGTAGTCCCAGCTAGCTATTCAGCAGGCTGAGGCAGGAGAATGGCCTGAACCCGGGAGGCGGAGCTTGCAGTGAGCCCAGATAGCGCCACTGCAGTCCAGCCTAGGCGAAAGAGCGAGACTCCGTCTCAAAAAATTAAAATAAAATAAAATAAATAGAATAAGTTCGTAGACAAGGACTACAAGAGGCATAGCCAAATAAAATCATGATTTGATTTCTAGATGGGATTTCGAAAAATTTTTGCTTGGAATTTTTAAAGAGAACTTCTACAATGTAATCATGTTTTAAAAGGAAGTAAAAAATATATATATATCTGGCAATACTCCTTAAGGGCTTTATAAAGAACTTTGCCCATTGACATTCTATTTCCACTTTTTGAAATTACTCTTAAGGAAATAAATAGATGTGGACCACAATCCTTGTTAAAACACCTAAGTAGTGTAAATAAATTCTAATGTTAAATAAAATCTACAAGATACAACATCATTTCAATTTGCAAAATACGTACCTGCGTGTGTATCTATTTTATGCATATATTTTATATATACATATAATGTGTATATATACATATATACACTATATATTACAAGTGGAAATTGTGTTGTATCTTGGATTTTTATTAATTATATTGTGGGAATATTTTATATTTTTAATTTACATATATACACACTTAAATATGTATACCTACACACATATATATTGCTAAGAAAAAGATGAAAAGAAAATGTACTAAAATATTGTTAGTGATTACAGCTGATGAGAATAAGTGATTTTTATGTATGTCTTTATGCTTATCTCTTTTCTAAACTTGCTAAAATTAATATGCATCCAACAATATGCAAAAATGCAATAATCATTTTTAAATGGAAGCATAAGAAAGATAATGATTTCATTCTGAAATGAACATCGGCATTTCTAGTCAATTCTACATGCTCAGAGGCATAGCCCGCCTCCAATGCTCCTTCAACATTAGAGCTTTGTGCTAGACGCCCAGTAACCTAAACACACGGCTTACATCCCTTGGATAAAGGTCGAAGCACAGCCCTCTAGATTAGCAAACTATCCTGCCAGTATCGTATAAACCCTGGAACACCACAAATCCTCATGTTTTGAGGACAAATCCTTCCGGTAGGCAGCTCTCAGAGAGGCTATACAGAAAGCCTTCCTATGATTCCAAACCAGTAAAGCTGTTTTTTTATTTTACGTCTACTGAATAGCAGTCATGATTTATTTCTTCAGGTTTCCAGGTAGAACAGATTTCTATAGTTTGGTCTAAAGTCTTAACATTGGAAACACTTCCTCCACGTTTTCTGTGGTTTCTCCTCCTGAGTAGAAAGGATATCAGCTGAAACCCTAGGCAAGGGCAGGCTGTGGGAAGGCAAGCAAGGCTGCAGGGATGACCTGGTGTGCTCTCGTGGCACAGCAAGAAAAACCAATAAGCTTTGGTCTTATCCCAGGAAACCTACGCTGAGAGGACCTGACCGGCTAAAAAGGTAAACAATGGCCCTGTGGCGCATGCTTCTTCCCTCCCACCTCCCTCCTGCCCCGCCCTGGGAGGGCCTTGTGCTTCCTGGTTGAGGCAAACAAGGATGCCTACTACCTCTTCTTCCCATGGCCCAGTAGGATTGAAGAAAGATAGACAGAAACAGCAGTGGATCACTTTCAAGCACACTAGTCAATCTCTCCTGTTGCCAAAGTCAGTTGAAGAAACGGGTGCTGCATGTCGGAGCTGAGTCAAAATCACAAAACTATGAAGAGCTTTTCAATACTCAACTAGTAACAAAGCATTATTTCCACTTCGATGAGCAGTAATATATTATTGAAGTAGGTGCCAAAGCAATGGCTGAATGTTGCGATAGGAAGAAAATGTAAACATGTATATGTGCATGCAGGGTCTTAGGTCTTAGCTGATTCCAGCTGCTGGTGTCTGGCTTTCTCTGGCATCATGGAACCCAAAAGTCCAAATAACTAAGATTTTTCACCGGTTGTTGTACACACACAGCTTCAGACTGTACAGAAAATTCTGGTACCTCTTATTTGATATTATGTGTCAGGCCAACAATATGACACATAGAAAACTAGTATAATCAACTGCGTGACCTTGTGATGTAGACAGACCAAAATAAATGGAATAAACCAGCTGAATCTTTTAGACTCAATCTACCATAATCAAAGCATGTACTAAGGCTCCTCTTAGCACACACCCAGACTGATAGATTAATAAAACCAGTCCCTTCCTCTTGACACCTGACAAAAAGGCAGGAATTACAATAAACAATACTGGAATATATTTACTGGGTTGCAATTTACTTAGAGACAAGATTAAAGCAACAAGATAAAGTCCAAAATGGGAAAAATCACAGCAGATAGGTACCTGTAAGAATGGAAATACAGCAGAGAAGTAATTTGTCCCACATAGAGAATGAAGAGACATAATGGCAGCTTATTCATTAGTGGAAATGAACATATATTATTATATTGTAGTCAGTTCTTGATTATTCACGTGTGATTTACCAATTTTTTGGCTTATCCTTCTCTCTGCAAGCCTTTGTACATCTGAGTCATCTTCTTTCCATCTTTTCCATCATCTTTTCTGTCTTTAGTTCATATGTGTTTAGAAACCCCCAAAATAATGATATAGATCAGTAATCCATATAAAACTTAATTACAAAAGCAAAACTGATGGCATGGCTATTATACTGGTCAAAGGATCCTTTCACCTCTCCAGTTTGGGACCAAATCTGATGACACATTTTCACTAGAGGAGGAGAAGTCAGCATGGGAATTGAGCTTGATAAATAAAATTACTAGTCAGCTAATCTTAGCCTGTTGTCTTTCTGCTAAGTAAAAGTGTTCCAGATATATATATAATCTGTCAGCTCTATTAAGTATCATTTATAGGCAGGAAAAATGTGCTCTTATGATGATCAGAGTCCCCATATCTCACACACAATGGGAATACAAATATCATTTCACAGCGGAAGTCTGAGTTCCTCATTGAATGGATGACAAGCTCCCTATGGGAAGAGATCCTTCATTTTTATACTGCTTCTATATTTCCTTCAGGATCTAAGCCCTCTGCCTGCATACATAACCTGAACCCATATTTACAGGGACCCAGATCTTGAGTTATTGTCCTAAGTTCAAGTCCTGTCATATCATTACCAGCTGGGTAGTCTTTAGCAAATTACTGGATTTTTCTAAGCCTTAGTTCGCTTTCCTAGAAAGTGGGTTTAATGAAACCCACTCCTAGAGCTGTTGTAATGACCGAACAAACTGTTTTCTATAAAGTGCCATGGAAAGCAGAAAATAATCTGGTGGGTAAATGAATAGGTATCACAACTGTCATTCTACAAACTACTTGACTGAGCTCGCTGACTCCAGACATGACTAAGTAGACCATAAAAGAAATGGAACTTTTATGTTTTAAGTTAAGAATTGACTTTTGTGGCCGGGGGCGTTGGCTCACGCCTGTAATCCCAACACTTTGGGAGGCCAAGGCGGGTGGATCACCTGAGGTCAGGAGTTCAAGACCAGCCTGGTCAACATGGTGAAACATAGTGAAACCCTGTCTCTATCTCTACTAAAAATACAAAAATTAGCTGCGTGTGGTGGCGGGCACCTGTAATCCCAGCTACTCAGGAGGCTAAGGCAGGAGAAATTGCTTGAACCCGGGAGGTGGAGGTTGCAGTGAGCCGAGATCGCACCACTGCACTCCAGCCTGGGTGGTGATAGAGTGAGACTCACTCAAAACAAAAAAAAACAGAATCAACTTTTGTAACTTGAGTGTTGGATCGTAAAAAAAATATGAAAGTGTGGGAGTGGGGGCAACCCCATGTCTGGCTTCTACACTAACCTATCAACATACATTTTACATCTTTTATTTTTTCGCCCTTAAAATCTTTCTACTCAAGACCAAATTTTAATATTAATAGAGCCAAATATATTTGATTATGGGAGAACCACTGATGTTCTGTGTTGTTTATAAATTGGAAAGGCAGCAAAAATGGAGGAGAATTATTCTGGTGACCCAACCTAAGTGACACAGTTACTCAGGCAGATGCACAATAGCATCTAGAATCTCAACAGTTTGTTTCAGGTCTCTTTCAAAATCTCAGCAACAGCACCTTAGACCTTTCTGGAATCACCAGTTTTGGATCTAAGACTTCAAAGTGGGGAAAGCAATGCAAGACTACTCAGGAACTGACATGCGTAGAAACAAAAAGAGAGAAAGGGAGGTGTATGCTGCAAACGGTATGAGATCCATACCGCCAGTGACTTGCACTGGTTCTCCTACTTTGTTCAGCCTCAGCTAGATGGAAGACTCATTTATATATTAAAACCTTTTTTCCCCCTCCTTCATTATCTCTCCCTGCTGCCCAAAAGACGAATCAAACTCACTGCATCAAGCTGGCAAAGAGCTACAGGCACCTTCCACTTGGAAGTAAGAAGCTACAGCAGCTCACCCATTAACATTTCTGTGATTCACAGGAGAGCTCATGCACAGCTGCTCAGACTCTGAGCAGAGAGATTAGAACTAGAACTGTTTAAAATTCCTAAGCCAGAGGAGTTTCATGGGGCGGGGTGCTTCTAAACAGCCTGCAGTCAGCCGTGCCCTTGCAGACAAGACTCTGGGGGTTCCACATGCACCTCCAGCCTCAGAAGACTGGCCTGACCAGTCCTGCAGCACTTTTGAGTACAGTAGCTAAGCCTGGAACTGGTGACTTTATTTACCATTTTTGGTTAGTCACTAAGTAAAGTCTTTGCCTAGAAACCTTCATTTCCTACGCAGTAGGGTAGAAAAGGTCCAGCTAAAAATTTTCCTGAAATACTTCACCAAACAGGCCAGTTCTACAATTAGGAAATTACCACGCTGAGTAATATTTGCCAGTCTGGTTTTTAGTGGAGTCAGGTTTAGTCCACTGGCATCTCAGGCTGATTGGCAGACAGACCTAGGTCTTACACCCAACCCCTCCCTTGCAATTTGGGCAGGTTATATTTTTAAAAGTCCAGACTTCCTGTGCTTTTGAACATTTTGAAGGCTAGGATAGTATTCACAAATCAGGGGTGCATTTAATCTTTTATATCACGTGCCTGCTACTGGATTTGCAAAATGCTACATAGATACACAGCCTCTCAAGTTGGCTTCTAGGCAATGGTGACAATTTGCACTTTCATTGTAATAGAGGCGTGACTTTTCAAGAGGTTTGTGAACTAGTTTTAAAATGTTCTATGGAGGAAATGAGAAATGGACTTGACAGTAAGTTATCTTAATTTTAAATAAAAAATAATGTAATTACTTGGTGACCACAAATACAAGTGGCATGGCTTGTCTTTCCCCTTGTGAAACTGCTACCTGTTGATTTGAATAATTAAATTCAATAGAAAAGTTTCTTAATGATTGAGAAGGTTAGAATTATGTCTCTATTTTTAGGTAGGTCACTGAATATGTAAAGTCTATATTCTGAAGATGTTCTCCTATTTTAGGGTTAAATTAAATGCACACTCACATTTTGCTTCCTATTAGCACCACACAACTGGCAAGAGGAGAAGGAGGTTGTGAAATTCAAATCAAGAAAGGTTTTCACTTGCTGGAAACTGTGGTAAAGCGCTGAGGGTAAAAAGAATGAAATAAAAGCTCTTAAGAAAAAAAAAAAAAAAAACCGCTTGGGTTTTCCGTACTTAGAGTGGACTATTGAGTATGTAAATAAATTGGTTAACCTCTCTGATACTAGGCAAAGAAACCTCACCCACACAGTATAGACTTGGGGATTTTTTTAAATGGTGGTAGTGCATAGATTGTATCCTTAATTTCAACCTAAGCAACACATGTAGAGTGCCCATCAGATAGTAGGTGTACTGCTAAGCGGCTGACAATACACACTTGATAATGAAAGAAATATAAATGAAAAATCGTTCACCAAACTGATGACCAAATCAGATCTTATGAATTCACGGACAAAGTCAGGAGAGAGAAAGAGGAAACTAGTATGTTCACACATACCTCAGTGATGGTTCAAAGTTCAGATTAAAATTTACATCCTTTTTCAAGAAGTGCTGTGCTGATATTTGGTACTGCAGTCCCGGAGAATGTGAAGAGATCTTTGTGCTTACTTCTTCCTAGTTTTCTTCTTCCTTTTGTTTTTTTAACAGAGAAGGAAAGGGAGATGTGGGTGATTTCTCCAGATTTCCTTAATTAAAGCTAGTTTGATTCTCCACTTAAGTGAAATAAGGCTGTTAAAAAGAAAAGTAGTCTCACTTATCAATAGGCACTGAAGAATCAATGTTTGGCTTACCTGTTCAGACCAAATTCCTTGATTACATTATTTTACAAAGCTGAGTAGGGCTTAAGCTAATTACCACTGATGCCATTGGCAAGCATTTCTTCATTCACATACAGGCCATAATCCACTACACCAACTCAGACCTACGGGATGACTTCCATTTCTTCTTTTTTTTTTTTTGTTTTTGAGACGTAGTTTCGCTCTTGCCACCCAGACTGGAGTGCAATGGTGTGGTCTCGGCTCACTGCAACCTCCGCCTCCTGGGTTCAAGCAATTCTTCTGCCCCAGCCTCCCAAGTAGCTGGGACTACAGGCGCACACCACCATGCCCGCCAGCTAATTTTTTATCTTTTTAGTAGAGATGGGTTTCACCATGTTGGCTGGGCTGGTCTCGAACTCCTGACCTCCAGTGATCCACCCACCTCAGCCTCTCAAAGTGCTGGGATTACAGATGACTTCCATTTCTATAGATCCATTTTGCCATTAGAAATTAAAAAAAAAAAAACAAAACTCCCAACCCACAGTATCTCAAATCGCATGTGCAGCAGCAGAACAAAACCTGTTGTGGCTGTGGTAGGTATGATTTTACCACGAAGATTCAGACATTGTTACATGGTTGAAAATATAGTCACTGCACAGAGCAAGTGAGAAATTGAGCAATGCAACTTAATACAGCTTTTCCCTATTGCTTATAAAACAATGTTCTTAATTTTTAATTATATGTAAAATTCTTCTGAATTTTTACTTTATTATAAGTGATTTCAATAGACTCCCTTGGGGTGCTTTAAGAATATCCCATGGGGCACTTTTTTACTGTGGGTCATCAGCCTAAGCTATTGGAAAAAGGCCCTGAGTTTTTTTTGGTTTGTTTTTAAAATGTTGTATAACAGCTTTAAATGTGCAAGACATGATAGAGTGGGGGAAAAAAAACTTGTTAAATTCTTAACTTTGTTTTTCCATCTGAAATATTAGTATGCCTGTGTTTTTATTTTTTCCTAACTCCAAGCAACAGTGAACCTAATTTACAATTTTTTTTCTCAAAAAAAAAGGAAAGTTTAACATTGTATTAGGGAGGCTTCAGAATTAGCAGGTGCACTCCGACAGATTTACAGGGGCCAGTGGACTGATAGCTGTATTTTAGGACTGGGAAACATCTGCTCAAAGTAAGTAGTTTATGGTTTCCATATCAAATAGAAGAAAAAGTACCACACTGGTCCTGAAACTTTGGTAGTTGTGTTTTTAGAAAACCAAAATTCACACAAATCCTATTCTAGGGGACTTGTATATTTCATTGCTGTGTTCTACTAAAGTTAAGGAGGTACAGAAATTGCTCCATGAGGAAATGATAAAGGTCAGAGCCTCAGAATTTTAAGTGGAAAATTCATAAGCATGCGTTATGGAGGGGAAAAAAGGCTAATTAAATATAACACTCAACTAAACTATAAAAAAAAGACTTGTTTTCTCCATGTAAGTCAGATTATATGGGCTTCCTCCACCACTTCAACCCACTAATCTAAAGTAATGAAATGCAATCTCTGGAAGTACTCAGAATTAGACATGTAACAGATAATAACAGAGATTTGAAGAAATTTTGCGCAAACATGCAACAACCTTAGGAATGAACTCTTTTTTTTTCACTCTAGTCCTTTAGTCTCGCTCTAAATAACCACATGAAGTAAGGAATTGGCTGTTATTCAGTAAATTTGGACTGTGGACACTGACCAAATGGCTTGACATTCTACCTCCACCCCTTAGCCTATTTTCAGTCCACATTTTCCCTCCACGGTGACTTTCTGGTTATATATTATCTGGTTTGGCCGTCTCCACTGCCCACTTCAGATAATTGCTCAATTCTCAACTTGGCTCCTTGCTGCATAGGCTTGACCTAAGAGAATGGATGAAGAAAGAGCCAGCATTTTCCTTTGATCTCTCAGAACTCAGGATTCCATTATATAATCTACCATAAATCCTGGCAGTCGAGATTGACACCAACATTGAAACTTGCCATAATATGACACTCTTTATTGATTCATTATGTATTCTGACATTTCTTCATTAACACGAACTCAATACTGCAGTCTGTCAGTGATAAGAAATTTTTCTTAGTTGCCTTCTCAATATTTTTGAGGGTTGCCTTGGTTAATTTTTCTCTTCTGCTATCTAAGTTTCATATGCCAAATGTTCTAACTGGCTATCTGCCTCTAAGGTTTAAGCTCACAGATGTTTCCTTGTGACCACAGAAAATACTACTCCGCTGAGAATAGGTTTGATAAATAAAATTGGCAATAAATTTAGAACCAAAGAGCTGGATAAAGAAATCAAGTGCAACCCATGTTATCCACACTTTTGTAAATCTACAAACTAGTCTAGTGTACCCAGTGATAGTAGATTCTAGGAATCCCATCAACAAAATAAAGTCTTAAATAATCCCAAAACCTCCTTCTATGTAGCAGTACAAATCTTTTCCCCTACTAAACATTACCATGGCTTCTAACAAGCAGAGAATTGGCACAACAAATTTCACTTCTATTCCAAGTGCAGAGGGAGGAGTAAAATGGACAGAATCCAAATGTCAAGAAAGAAGTGAAGAAGGGACCCTGCAGAGCCCGGATAGGAATAATACGTGAACTGTTCTAAGTGATTAATACTCCACTACATTAATACTGCTTATGCAACACGAATGCTGCAGTAAGCAGGAGACCTTTGCTTTCTGCTTTTTTCCCTTTCCTAGAAAACATTTTCCTATGAGTCTTTCCCTTCACAAATGACATGTGAAAGAGCTATGTGCTGGATTTGTGAAGACTGAGTGATCTGGAGGAATAGGACCATCAAACGGACAAGAGCAGTGTTCTTCCTGTTGAATGTTATCATGTCACCTTCTCCTGGTACTTCCCTTCTCAAAATTCAAAGCCCAGGCATTTCCACCATGGAACATTCTCAGGAGTGTAGCATCGTCATTTGAGATTTACTGTAACTAAAGTGAAATTGTTTAGTGGGTTTGGCCTTTTTCCCTCCCAACTCTACCCCCAGTAGCTCCTTGCCTTTTCTTTTTAAATTGTTGCTCTAGCCTTTTATTTCCCCTCAGAAGAGAAGGAAAAGGAGGAAATCAGAAAGGACACTCATCCTCCTTCCCTCTACCCACAAATCACAGAATTTAGCTTTTCCATTCCCGTAACTGTAAAGCATTTTAGCAACTGCAGGAGATCACAGTTTTCCTTTCCAACCAGAATCCTAAATCAGTTGCATGAAAACATGTCTGTCTTTTATTCCTAGCACAGATGCCCATGGGTTTCATTGTGTTTATACTGTCAGTATCTTAAGTCCCTTTTTTTTTTTTTTTTTTTAGGCAAGGTCTTGCTCTGTTGCCCAGGCTGGAATGCAGTGTGCAGTGGCACTATGTCAGCTCACTGCAGCCTGGATCTCCTGGGCTCAAGTCATCCTCTCACCTCAGCCTCTCAAGTAGCTGGGACTACAGGCATGCACCACCACACCTGGCTAATTTTTGTATTTTTTATAGAGATGGGGTTTCGTCATGTTGCCCAGACTGCTCTCAAACTCCTCAGCAAAATTAATTCACCCACCTTGGCCTCCCAAAGTACTAGGATTACAAGTGTGAGCCACTGGCATTAAATGTTCTGTCACCCAGGCTGGAGTGTAGTGGCACAATCTCGGCTCACTGCAACCTCCACCTCCCGGGTTCAAGTGGTTCTCTTGCCTCAGCCTCCCTAGTAGCTGGGACTACAGGCGCACACCACCACACCTGGCTAATTTTTTATTTTTAGTAGAGACAGGGTTTCACCGTGTTGGCCAGGCTGATCTCGAACGCCTGACCTCAGGTGATCTGCCTGCCTCGGCCTCCCAAAGTGCTGGGATTACAGGTGTGAGCCACCACACCCAGCCCTTAAATCACTATTCTAAGAGAAGGTTGCTAAAGGCAAAAGCTATAGAATCATAAAATACTATAGCTGCAGGGACCATACATTTCCCCTAGTCCAAAGATTCCATCCATTTTGTGAGGGAAATGAGGTGTTAAAAATAAAAGACTTATTCAGTACCCAACATAAAGTACCTATTTAATAAATATAAAAAATTCTAATGGTCTGAATCCTAATCTCGTAGAAATATGATCATTTTCTTCTGCATCTATATCTTGTCCAAAGAAAATAATTTTACTATAAAAATATTCCAAGTAAATAGCATTTTACACATATAAGGCATGCTGCCTTTCAAAGTTATATCACTTGGCTTCATTGTATCACTCGTGTAATGTTTTGATGGCTGTCTGGTAGTTGTTCTGCCCATTTTACAGTTAGGAAGATGGGGCACCAAGCTTGCAGCTTCTCACTGCGAACATCAGTGGCACAGTCCCATCTTTTGACTCTCAATACACTTCTTTCTCCACCAGTCATTTCTGAAACAAAATCTTTACAACCATAAACAATCATGATTTCAAAAAACAAGTCCTAAAAGATTTTTTTAAATGGTGTGACACCTCTGTTGAACTATTTCCATCACCTCCAAATTGATGTACCCACTCTTCATCTGAAAACTTCAATCCACACAGTATTTTTCTAAGGTTAAGTCTTTATTTCATTCCAATCCTACACCAACATCTTTAATGCCTACAAGATAAAGTCCAAGCTCTTAATAGGACATCTGACTCTCCACTTCTAAATTACCTTCTACCTCCACCCTGCACTTTTCTTAACTATGTTTCTGTCAGACTGATGGTTTCCCAAAACCTTCTCCCCCATGCCTTTCACTACGCACCTCCTTTTCCTTGTATTTTCCCATGTAAACATTACCTGTCCTTTAAGGTCATGGTCAAGAGTTGCTTCCTACCCAAAGCTATCCCTAACTGTCCTGCACCAACCCAGAAATACCTTCTCTTTATGCTTCCTCACCATGGTGCTCATCACTCTGCAAGCACGCTTCACATTCTACTCAGCTGAATTGTATTAGTTGATGTTATGGCTTTAGGCACATATTATAGTGTGCTACTCTGTAATAGTCACATATCATATTATGTGCCTTACTGATTATACCTGACAGAGATTGTCTAGGGATCAAGGAACATGTCAGGCTCAATCTCACTCTACAATTATGTGCCAAACACCAGTGTGTACCAGGCACTTCCCAAGGCACAGGGTACAAACCTGAACAACCCCATCTATGCACCCGAGGCACTATTTATTTATCTATTTATTTATTTATTTATTTGAGATGGAGTCTCTCTGTGTCACCCAGGCTGGAGTGCTGTGGTGTTAGCTCACTGCAACCTCTGCCTCCCAGGTTCAAGCGAATCTCCTGCCTCAGCCTCCCAAGTAGCTGGGATTACAGGCATGCACCACCACGTCCGGCTAATTTTTTGTATTTTTAGTAGAGACAGGGTTTCACTATGTTGGCCAGGCTGGTCTCAAACTCCTGGCCTCAAGTGATTCACTGGCCTCAGCCTCCCAAAATGTTGGGATTATAGACATGAGCCACCATGACCAGCCCTGAGGCACTTTTAATCTAGCTGGGAATAGAGACTCTAGAACAAGCCATAATAAACCACAGCAAGGCCCTTGTCAGTATTACTCATTTCTTAAATAAAATTAGAAAAAGAATTTTAACAACATGAATTAAATTAAATTATTCATATATCAGATTCTAAGTAACCTTAATCCTTAAATATTCTTTCAGAAAACTTGATGCAGGTAGGATTTCCAAGATCTTAAATTTTGTAGATTTTCTAAAATTTGGAATTTCCCAGTAAGGAATTTCCAAAATTGCTTATTAGAAAGAAAGAGCAATTTGTGTCTTTATTTGTCACATAGTTTTAAGGTGAAAGATAATAAAACAGATTACTATATGTGATGTGGTTATCTTTATTAAGCACCTTTCTTTACATGGTTTTAAGCAAATAAATTCTGACCAGTTATTGCTTCTAATAAATAATTATTAGAGTACAAAAGCCAAATTTCTTCTGTCAGATACACTCAAATTTTCTTGTTGATTTCTTGGTGTCCTTAGTAACATTCCAAAAGGAATTATTCCAATGAGACCATTTCTATGAACAGCAGAGGAAAGAAGGATCTCAAAAATGCAGATCATCCATTTGCAAAAGGACCTCGATGGCTTCCTCTGAACCAGTCTAGGGGAGGAGGTATGTTTAGGGGAGCTGAGCTGCTGGTCATTTTGACAAGGAAACAGTTGGGAAAAGAAATGTCAAAAAGCCAGTGGCACTCTTCTATTCTAGCAAAAGTCAGGAACCTCAGCAAGTCTACTCACACTAAGCTCTCTAGGATTGTCAACTTGTTGGGGCCTGCCTCTTCCTCCTTGTGATGGGCCTGTGTGTTGTCTTCAAGGCAGCAAGAAAGGAGAACTGGAAGACTGCCCATGTTATATCCATTCTTAGCAGGAAAACCCAAAAAAATGAGAGTGGGTGGCAGTTTTAAATAGGAGACTAAAGCCAGATGAAGTTATTAAAGTCTGTGCTTAGGGAAACCAAGCTCCAGGTATGCATTCAACAAGGATCTTGATGGGTTTTACAACAGAAAGGCTAGGGAAGCTCCTAGCCACTTGTCTTCTCGAAAGAAATCAGAGAGCATCCCAGAATACTGGAAGGGTGCCCCCAGAAGAGGATTACCACCGTCCCCCCAAAACCCCATCCATCCTGCTGCCGTACTCACATTCCAGCTTTGCCACATGCCAGGGAGGTGGAGACTCCCCACCCACACTTCCACCCTGGCACACTTTCTGTTTTTGAGAAGCATAAACCAATCTGCCCCTCATATCTATCTCATAGCACTACAGCCAGGTGAACCCTCATTCAGTTGGTGGGAAGATTTTACATGGAACTAAGTAATAATTTATGCATTGCATATAACAACTTACTTTTTTTTTTTTTCTTTTTTTAGATGCAGTTTCACTCTTGTTGCCCAGGTAGGAGTGCAATGGCACTATCTCCGCTCACTGCAACCTCCACTTCGCGGGTTCAAACGATTCTCCTGTCTCAGCCTCCCGAGTAGCTGAGATTACAGGCCCATGCCACCACGCCCGACTAATTTCTGTATTTTCAGTAGAGACGGGTTTCACCGTGTTGACCAGGCTGGTCATGAACTCTTGACCTCAGGTGATCCACCTACCTCAGCCCCCCAAAGTGCTGGGATTATAGGCGTGAACCACCAATCCCAGCCACAACTTGCATTTTATAAAAGTGAACTTTGTACAAAACTCTCTTACATGCATTACTTTATTTAATCCTCATGAAGAGCCACAAAACTTCTGTGACTCAGATGTAATTATTCCCATTTTACAGATGAAGATACTGAGGCTAAAACAGGGTGTAATGTTATCTCCCATCAGCCCCAGATGCTTAACTTGCTTTCCCAAGGCCAAATTCATATTGATTACAAACTTTAAAAGTTAATACCGTCTCAAGTAATGGCTAAAAGCATGAGCTTTGGAATTAGATGAGTTTATCTTCAAGTCCTAGGGCTGTCGCTTTTGAAGCTGTGTAACATTGGGCATGTTACCTAGTTTTGCAAAGCCTTGGTTTCCCCATTTGTACAACGGGAATCATAACATTGTTCACCACCTGAGGTTGCTGTGAGAATCGCACGTGATAACACTATAAAAAGCATCGCACAAAGTAAGAGCTCCCCCAACCTTAGGTGCTACTATAGTTGTCATTATTACCACCTCATGGACATATGTTATGGGGCCAGAGTGGGAGAGACTATCTCAGGTCTTTGGTACCACATAGTATTAGAACATCAGCATACAACCGGGCATGCTGGCTGACGTCTGTAATCCCAGCATTTTGGGAGGCCAAGGCGAGTGGATCACTTGAGGTCAGGAGTTTGAGACCAGCCTGGCCAACATGGTAAAACCCCGTCTCTACTAAAAATATGAAAATTAGCTGGCCATGGAGGCACACGCCTGTAATCCCAGCTACTCTGGAGGCTGAGGCAGGAGAATTGCTTGAACCTGGGAGGCAGAGGTTGCAGTGAGCTGAGAACGCACCACTGCACTCCAGCCTGGGTGAAAGAGCGAGACTCCATCTCAAAAAAAAAAAATCAGCATACAGCTCTATGTGTGCATGGACTAAGAGATTGCCCAACAATGAAGCAACATGCTTCTGTTGATGTGAAGGGGAATGTGAAGCATTTGTAACACGTTTTTGACACGCTCATCTCAGCAAGATTTTTTTATTACCCTTCTCATCACAAAGATAGTCACAAAGGAGAGGAATGATGGAAGGAAGAATGATGGAGCTTCCTGGACTTTCTCTTCCAACACTTTATACTCATTACAGAAGCAGCACCATTTCAACAGATGGTATGCTCAGTTGATTGGATTGACTGCCCTTTGTTTTTTAGATCAAGTTTCCAGTTATGATCAGATGTTCATAAATTCCTAGCAGCTTTGGTGCTGACCTTGAATTATTTCACTGATTCAACCAACATGTATTGAGTACCAGGCACTGTGCTAGGCTTAGAATACAAAACATGGCATATCCGTAGAATGGAGTATTATAAGTACCAATACATGCTACAACATGGATGAACCTTGAAAACATGCTAAGTAAAATAAATCAGACACAGACATAAATGATTCCACTTACATGAAATGTTTCAAATAGGCAAATCCATAAAGACAGAAAGTAGACTGGTGATTGTCAAGTACAGGAAGACAGGAGAAATAGGGAGTGACTGTTGATAGATAGGTGATGAAAATGTTCTGGAATTAAATAGTGGTGATGGTTGCCCAACTCTGTGAGTACACTAAAAACACTGAATTATACATATTAAAGGGGTGAATTTTATGGTATGTGAATTATATTTCAATAAAGCCGCCATAAAAATAATTAAAACTAATTTAAAATGTTAAAAGATTGAGATAAGTACACAATAAATGCCAGTTACTCTTAAAAATAAAAAAAAAAGAATAGAAGTAACTTCCTCATACTGAGTTTCTAATGCTTGGAGACTGCAAGGAGTTTAATGAGTGGCTTAATGTCATTTATTCCATATAGTTATATCTGGTAGCTACTCTTAGTACTCCCACTTTGCAGATGAGAAATTCAAGGCAGGAGGTGAAATAATCTGCCTCTAATTGCACAGCTAGAGAGTGGTGGGAGCCATGGCTTGTACTCAGTCATTTTCCATGGATCTGAATTAAACTACTTAATATCAGAATTCTTACTGAAGGGTGATCTGCTGCAGAAAACCTGAGCAGAGGTATCAGCTTTCCAGCAGAATATTCTTAGGGGCAGATGGATAGGGTAAGCCCCTTCATTATCTGAAAGAATCACAGACTTTCAGAGAGAAAAATGTTATACGCCTTAGATAGGACCATAAAACTCAATGATATGTATGTTTTTGCTGTTGTGTCCAGTGGGAATGATTCAGAGGAAGTCTAATGAGATGTTGCCCAGAAGACAGGCACACCATCATCACTCTTACCTGCACAGTGCATGCCTTTGAAAGTAGCACTTCATTAGACAATACGCAGGAGGTTTCGCAGATGGCGCCTCTTTCTCAGAGATTAACAAGGGAGACCCTCTCCTGATAGAGGTGGATGGACAGGACCATATCTCCACTGCCATAGATGAAGACTATGCTGTGAGTTTTTTTTACAGTGTGGATGGTCTACCCAGAGCTGGGTCACTCTCTTCCTTGCCCTTTTTTCCAAATAGCCAATCTGCAGTTATGGAGCACAGCTGTTCCCTATTTAAAGCAAACTAAACTCAACCACCAGGCCCTCAGCCCAAGGGATTGTTCTGACCAACTAGGATAAATGAATGCAGGTAGACTCAGAGAAGACCTGCAGATAACCATGTGAAAATGTTTAGCAGATGCCTGATGTAAATACTTATACTGTGTGGAGGTTTAGAGTGAGTGTTTGAAGAGAGGGTAGATGGTAGCTAGCTCTAAACCCAATATTCAACAAAAAGACACGGAGTTATCAGAAACGAAAGATAGTTGGACTTTGTTCTTGCTACAAGTTTAAGACGCAAGAGCTTTATTCCTTTCCTTGACTGTCACGAGCAATAAAACGAAACAAGTATCTCCAAGTGTCCAAGAAAAATCTTCTACTTGTAAATACGACCCTTGTATTCTTAAGGAAAATTTTGCTTTTTTCCTACATGCCGTATCTTTTACCTACATTGTTTTTATTTCTAATTTCCTTGAAAATTTGACATTCTAGAGTATTTTATCCAACTGCTACAGCACTATCTGCATGCATTCCAAGGCCTAGTGGGCAGTCATCACAGGATATTAACGAAATCAAAGAAAACATTTGCTTTTGAGAAATAGGAAGGGATTTTATGGTATACAAATGGACCCTGAACCATCCATGGTTCTCAAACATTCTCATCCAATTTAAGTTCTCTGTACATTTCAGAATTCAGTTCAAATACTTCTACCTGGTCTTCCTAAGTTTACTCTCAACATTAAAATATGTATATACCACATTCAAAACCAGATGAGTTTCCCAGCAACGTCATATACATGGAGTTGCTCTGTAAGCCTATTAGATCTGGCACATAAAAGCATTAAAAATCTGGCACCCTTAAGCAGGAACCATTGCCATGATCACAAGTCCTGATTAAGCCCAACCTTTCTATCGAGTAAATTGCTTTAAAATCTTTTAATCACGTTGGCTCCTACGGACTTGTTTGAGAGAATACTGGTTATCTTCTTGACAAAGTATGAAACTTACAGCTCAACGAGCATTTCCTAAGACATGTGGCATTCCTCTAACCAAAATGAAAGTATTCTGCCCTGTCTTGTGACTGCCACATCATTACCCGAGTAGCCCACTGCTATATGTGGTGGAGTCATTACGTATGTGCCATCGTGAGGCAAAAAGGAACTGAGAAAATGGGACACTAGGACTCAAAAGAGCTTGCTTAAAATCAGAGGCCAATTTCAAGACAGAGGGGCTCGTTCTTGTGCTGCTAAATGTGTAGCTTTTCAGAAAACTTGACTGCCTTTAGGAAACAAATAATGGCTTATTCACATCGCTTAGTTCAAACCCACGTAAGTTAGGGCTCCAAAGATTAAGAAAACAGGTAGTGTGTTCATGCTACTCTGAGATTTGCCCAATTAAGAACTTATAAAATTCTAACACAGTTCAACAATACAGTGTCTCCTAGCTAGTGCTAGATCCAATAAATTTATGTTATCTGGAACAGACAGGCAGCCTGTGTGTGCTGTACTAAGAAAAGGGTAGTCGGATTGCCCTCTGCCTCAGCTAAATATTATTCTAGAAGTGAATTTTCCACTGTACCAAGTTTAGATTTCACATTTTATCATCCCAGGAATACTTGCCAGTAACTTTGCAAAATATCTTTGGAGCAGAAAGACAAAAAAATGAACATTTTTTAAAGAGGAGAGGTAAGCTCTGAAGTTACAATATGCTTGTAAACAGTAGCACATTATATCAAAAAGGAAAAAACAAATTGAGAAGAAATAGGAGTACCTACTTGAAGAGAAGATTATCACTCAGAGACTGTCTTCTTATGCTATAGAATGGGCAGGAGAAAGGAGCATGGACCTTTCGAGCCTGTTAAAGAGCTTCTGAGCATGGAGCCTGCATTTTCAGTTTTGGTAAAATCCGTTCTGAGTCGGTAGACAGGAGGCTGTTATGACCATGAAATTAGGAAATGCAGTAACTCAAAAATAAAGAACTAGCACCACCATTTGACTAGGATTGGAAAATCTCATTGAAAAAATAGAGGAGGGGGTGGCCTTGCTTTTGCCAAGCCAGGCCCGAATCTAACTTTCTTAGCACCTCCATTAAGATGGATGTTCAAGAAGAGGTAAATCATGTGTTAATCTGCCTGAAATATTTTTTATACGATCCAGCCGATTTTCTCTTTATTCATAATAAAGCTTGAAGTCTAGACAGGCATGTGGAGTTGGAAAAAAAAATAAAACATCATTCAGCACATAAATTTTGTTAATCCAAAGTTAGCTACAGCTAAACTAAAAGCAGGGGCAAGGAAATATCTTCTGTGAGTGTTTTTTGGGACTTTCTTACTCAGGCACGGACTCAAAAGCCCGCTCTGCACTTCTTGTTACTGATTAATGAGGTTCTTGACTTCGGTAACCTGCAGAGGTCTAGCTTCTCACACTCTTCAGCCCTTCCTTCTGTCATATGATCCTTCCATAAACTGTCCGGTATTTCCTGCAGCAATTTTTAAGTTTATGAGGTTATTGATTGTTTGTTTAACACTAAGACAAACATTTTAAAGTAGCAAAGGGGCTGTAAAATCATATTAAAAAATTTTTTAAATATTGACATTTTAATATCTCATCATGTCTAGTGTGGTTTATGCACTAGGTACTTTAAATGAGTTTTTAAAAATATTTTCACTTTTTCTTCTCTACAAGCCTTGAAAAAGGCTGGCTTTCTGGCAGTGAGAATGGTAGAATGGGGCGGAGGCAGGATCTCTCTCTTGCTACTGTATTTCTCTCTGTCCCAGTACCCAGTACAGAGGAACACCTGCCAAGTAAGAGGTGCATCTCAAAACTGGCATGGGAAAGAAAGAAAACCAAAATAAATAATCAATACTTTAAAACATTTTGAAATAAATGATCTTAACTGTCTTCAATCTTCTCTGTACTTGTCAGTTAGCCCATAAAATAATTTAAATATGTAAATTTGTCTGAGAGGAACTTCTCCAGAATACATAGAGCAGGACACATTTTAGTTAATATGTAAAGTATTTAATTTCAAGTAACTGAACATAAAATCTCAACAAGATTCACTTACACAAGGAATAATCATGTATACTAACGCATTATGGGGGTTCTATAAGCATTTTTATTGTTTTTATTATGATTTCTGGTGAAAGGTAGATTATTGAATAACATGCTCTGGACAGTTTAAGTGTTTTGAAAGTGAAATATTTTTTTCTAAATTAATTAAATCTTTCAATTATTTTATTTGCCAGAATAGGTGAAGTATGCTTTTCAAGCAGCATTTAGCTACCTGTTAAAACCAGTTTTACACATCAATACAGAGGTGAAAATTACATAGAGCAACAGTTCTCAAAATAGGACAGCTAATGAATTCTGAACTGAAGGTTATAGATTATTTCCTTTTCATTAGAAAATACAAATGTACAATGTAAATTGTATGTAAATTATAAATTAGATTAATTATCCTTTAAAAAACTATTATTGCTATTCATTTGCATTCCAATATGTGCTTTCTTGAGTGCAAGAGAATAAAAATAACAGCAAATGTCTTCTGAGCATATATAGTCATCCCTTGGTATTAGGGTTGGGGTATTGGTTCCAGGACGAGTCCCTGATATAAAATCACATAGTATTTACATATATCCTATGCACATCCTCCTGTATACTTTAAATAATCCATAGATTACTTATAATACCTGAAACAATGTAAATGTGAAGTAAATATGTGTTATACTATATTGTGTAGGGAATGAAAAGGGCAAAGTCATGTTCAGTACAGGCACAATTTTTTTTCCTGGATATTCTTTTCTTTTTTTTTTCCCCCCTAGTATGCAGCTATTTTCCTTGATATTTTTTATCCAACCAGAGGTTGATTGAATCCTCAGATGTGGAACCCACAGATATGGAGGGCTGGCTGTACTAGATGTCAGATACTAGTTTAAGCATCTTTGTAGCAACCCAGTGAGGTAGGTACTACTAAAAACCCGTTTTGCAGTTGAGGAAACCACGGGATACTGAGATTAAGTACCTATACCAGCTGGGGCCAGGGTTCAAACTCACATGGACCAACTCAAGCCCCCATGCTTTTAACGCTCCATTTCAGAATCTGAACCAGCACAAGGAATTACACACAAGGACGCACTATGGGAACACACGTGCTTTGTATGTGTCATGAGAGGAAACTGTTGACAGGTTTATCAGTGAATGGGTAAAAACAGTTCCATCAAATCAATCCAGAAAGGTTGTTATGAATCATTTTGAAGTTTATCGTTCTAACAAAATCACTAAAAATAAAAATGTGTGCTTGGACCAATACATTTTTTTAAACTATTCTATGCTTTCTTATAGGGAAAATATATATATATCCTTTAAGGAAAAGTGTCTAATTAAATTGCATTCATCACTATTGGACAATTAGGTTGAACAATTAAAAAAGAAGAAAACAACAATTTAAATGAAGCAGTATAATACAGTGTAATTGAAACACAGGACAAATTTAATCTCGTAAGTATAATTCAAAGAGAAGTATCACGCCATTACACCTGATTCCCTCACACACATTTTTCAAACGAAAAATAAAGCCTTACATTTCATCAAAATCATGTTATCACTACATCTTTATTTTTTTAAAAAAAGAGGGTCAACGTACGTTCCTTGATAGTGTCACATTGTTTATTAAGAAGCACAGAACAATGAAATTCTAGAAATTTTTCAGGTTCCAATCTTTTTTTGATACATTCTCCCATTCCAGAAGAAACCACTAACAGCCTGGCTTCCACAAGCAAAGTAAAGCAGAAAATGGATGCAATCTGTCTGGGTTGTTCAAGCAAAATCCTGCTGTGATCTGGGTGATTCAGGCTAAAATAAAAAATCAGGTTTTTTATTTGGACTGTGTGTTTTTATCTTCCACCTCAGATGATAGCAGAGTCTGGGACTCAGTTATGTAGTTAATTGCCAAAATTCTTTATTCGTTCTTCTCAGTAAAGATGGTCCCACTGGGCACTGCTCAAAACACTATCTCAGTTCTATCACTCTAGCAAAACAGCTCTGGACTTCTGGCTTTCCTCATGAAGAGCAACCAAAATTGAAACCCTGCTTACCTGGAGATATCAGTCAGTACCTGACCACTCACTCACTATTGTTCTAAGGAAAATTGCCATGCTCTCAGCTCCTGTTACTTGAACACAACCTCCCCACCCTACGCCCACTTCAGATCACAGCTAACTGGACCATGGTGAGACACCCAACCAAAGAACAGCCAAACTATAGACTGGCCAGTGATCTAGGACATGACCAAATGTGAAAAAGATGAACTGGACCAATCATTCAAGCTCTGATTGAAACCTGCACTGCTCTGAGGGTATGAATTTGGAAACCTGCACTGAGGTCATGAGCCACAAAGGACAAGGGCATGTCTCAGGGTGGCATGGAGGCCAAAGTAAGGAAAGGCTCCTAGCAAGTGAAGTTATGCAGGAACAGAGAAAACCAATGAGCTGAGATGACACATATGGGGCTCTGAACCCATGAGCACATGGCAGGGTCTGGCTAGAGCTGCATGGGTCACTGACAGGGTTGTAGAATTTCCATAATTTCTTCTATTGCCCTTATTACCAGGTATCCAAGGGCACCTCTGGTGGTCTTTCCCATCAGAATAGTGTAACCTAAGAGTGTTAAGCTACCTAAACACTCATCCGGGGCCTACGTGCTGGCTGGTTGGTTGGTTGGTTGGTTTTGAGATGGAGTCTCGCTCTGTCACCCAGGCTGGAGTGCAGTGGCGCCATCTCGGCTCACTGCAACCTCCGCCTCCCGGGTTCACGCCATTCTCCTGCCTCAGCCTCCTGAGTAGCTGGGGCTACAGGTGCCTGCCACCACACCCGGCTAATTTCTTTTTGTATTTTTAGTAGAGATGGGGTTTCACCATGTTAGCCAGGATGGTCTTGATCTGCTGACCTCGTGATCCGCCTGCCTCAGCCTCCCAAAGTGCTGGGATTACAGGCGTGAGCCACTGCGTCCAGCCCCAGGTGCTGGTTTTTATAGCAGAGGCACAAAATCCATCAGTAGTGTCCAGATCTAGAGTGTTTGACAACAGAGCCATAATATGACCCATCCTCAATGACACCGTATACTGTCTTTTACTCAATATGAAAGCCCTAGTTCAAGCTTATAGGGATAAAAATAGTCTCTTTCTTCAAATTTTTTTAAAACTATCTTTCTTCAAATGACAATGTCAAGCAAAAAATACTTTTGGAAAAAATCAAGAAATTTGAGCCTAGAAGTTCAAGACTAGCCTGAGCAATGTAGAAAGACCCCGTCTCTATAAAAAAAAAAAAAAAAAAATTTGTTTTAATTAGCTGGGTGTGATGGCACATGTCTGTGGTCCCAACTACCTGGAGGCTGTGGTGGAAGAACTGTTTGAGGCTGCAGTGAGCCACGTTCGTGCTGCTGCACTTTTGCCTGAGTGGCAGAGTAAGACCCATCTCCAAAAGAAAAAATGCAATTGAACCTTACATTTCATCTGTAGAAAGGCTTTTAAAATCTGCTTTCATAGACCATGCGCCTCCTCTTTATATACACACATATACACAAAGCCATAAACATCTCATGTGAGGAAATAATTATGAAAAATTTTCTATTAGAAGAATAAATGGGCTATCATATTTACAGAAGTGACAAAGGAAGCAACATTGAAGAAGCCAACGATTTAAAACAAAAACATTATTGATACTGCTGAACCAAAATAGCTTTCTGACCCTTCTTACTCCCCACCTGCCCCTCAGTCTTTCTTCTCCCCACTCTCCCAGCCAGCTCGGTCACCAGATACACAAATGCACACACTTCTCAGTGGGAAGCAAGGTCTCAGGTAGGATCCAGAGAAGGCTGGCCCTTCGGGTAGTTTACGTTCGTCAACTACTAAGGTGTACTTCTGAGCAGAAAGGAGAAACTCGCATATTTCCTCTAAGGACAAGAGGCCAGTGTCAGACAAAAATGATATTTAAATACAGCAGAGACTCTGTTGCTAAGTTTAACTTCCCAACTTGCACAAACACCGGAATTTTAGTGAAAAGAGCAGTGACTTTACAGAAGAAAAATCTCTGTAAACCACTGAGAACAAACAAAGTGAAGCCTTGATTCCTGTACCAGGTACCAATTAGCAGTGGAAAGCGCCTGCCTGGAGGCTTCCCGTTTGCAATGTAGCTTAGTGGAAGAGGGTCCTGCCTATGCATGCCTTTGATTGGCCCCAGCAGCCGCAGCCTTGGCCCCCCAGCGCCGGGGGCTTCTGTGAGCCCAGCAGTGATATTCAGCACCTGCTTATTCACCTGGCCCCGCAGGAAGGAAGAACCGGAAATAATTGCAGGTTGCAAACAGTTGATAGAAAGCAGAGATAAAATATTATTGTGTTATTGTTGTTTTCATCCTATTTTTGCTCTTGGGCTGAGATATTCTGGGGAAGTTCGGATTATAAGAACTTCAGGCTGCATCTCCAAAATACCTCCAGCCTCCATCCCTTCTTTTTCCAACTCCCTATCACAAGTCAAATCCTCTTCAGCTCTCAGCTGGACTTTTGCAATGGTTGCCTACAGCCTCTACCATTTCAAATCCATCCAACATACCTTCACCAGATTATGTTCCCGATTAATCACCCTCATCGTGCTACTACAAGATTAAATTAAGCACAAACCACTCACCATATCCCTGATCACCCATCTCCAGCCAACCTCTCCAGCCTTCGACTTCAGTCAACCTCTCTTTCCCTGCTCCCAGCATCCTATGCTTGGATTTCAGCCCCTTCTCTATCTAGGTCAGGTGTGATCCCACCACTTCCTCAGTGTTCCTCTCAAAGAACAGCTTCTCCGTGGAGACCTTCCTGATGGCCCAACATCATCCTATTCTACCCTCCTCTGAATCTTTCCACATGCCATTTGTACCTTTCTCCTCTAGCAACAAGCACTACTGAAGCATCTCCTCTGTGCCAGCAAGGAAGAACAGATATGACCCTGAGGAGCTCGTGTCTAGGAAGGAAGACAGATGAATTGTATGACACCCAGCCAGGTGTGGTGGCTCATGCCTGTAATCCCAGCACTTTGTGAGGCAGGGGTGGGCTGATGAGTTGAGGTCAGGAGTTCGAGACCAGCCTGGCCACATTGTGAAACCCCATCTCTATTAAAACTACAAAAAAAAAAAAAAGCTGGACATGGTGGCGCATGCTTGTAATCCCAGCTACTTAGGAGGCTGAGGTGAGAGAATTGCTGGAACTTGGGAGGTGGAGATTGCAGGGAACTGAGATAGCACCTCTGCACTCTAGCCAGGGCGACAGAGTGAGACTGTATCTCAAAAAAAGAAAAAAAATGTATGACAACCTGATAACGAATCAGAATTTACACATTTACGGAACACTTGATAACATTCTTAGATAAATGGCCAATTCGATGTAGTCCTGAGTTACTTCTGTATCTCCCATGCCTCCTACCACCAATGGACTGCAGTTGATTGCAGGCTACCTGGGAATACGACTTACTCCACCTACATCCAAGGTGGTAATTCACACAGGGCCTGGTGAACATACGTGGTTTGTTGGTTTTTTTTATCAAATGACTCTCCATTTAAATTGAAGGGGCAGGAAGTCCTGTTCCTCTCCAATCCACATCCCTCTATCATCCCCAACATCCGAGGAGACCTGCATTCACCTTGCTCTCCAAGCAACAGAAACAGCAGACTCTGACCATTTATAGGGCTACTGAGTAGCCTCAGTCCCCAAGTACACCCACCTGGGCTTGTTAAGATCCCCTCTACAATACCAAAATCTGTACTGGAAAGGACATATCCCCAAGTCCCAATACCGTCAAAGTATTTGAAATAGGAACAAGAAGTAAAAGATAAAACATAGAAAACAAAGAACAAAACTAGATAATGACATCGGAGGCAGTACATATTTAAGCAGTCCAGTATTGACATAAGGAAGATAAGAGGATAAGAACCAAGAGCAGGCATTTGGATCACTAGGTCACCATAAGCATAAAATATGCTTCACCGGATAGTAATAGGAGTCTAATTTTCTGTCATCATTTAGAAAATGAATGCATTTAACGTCATTTTCCTCACAACTAAATTTTGGCTGGGTACTGTATGTTCATATTTCTATTTCATAAAATTTTTGTAGCCTCTCCTGGTTTTCGTACTCCATTCTGCATCGCAAACAGCCACATGGGGGGTCCCCAGGGGATTTGGAATCCCCTGAAATCGTATCCAAACATTTAGGTACATAAGCACATGTGCATTTCTCTGAAGGAAGAGTCTGGAAACGTCATCAAGTTCTTAAGGAAGCCTAAACAAGATTCAGAATCAAAGGAATGGGTTTACCACTGCAAATGGAATGAACCCTTCCATGTATACTCTTCTGGTATTTTTCACAATTTGTAAATTTGCCTGTTAGTTTTCCTTTTCAAATTAGCCCCCTTTTACCAAATTCATGAAAGTTTACAAGCTGCACCTTTCTTCTAAAATAAACTGGGATAGTCATTTCTCATTTTTGAAATTTTACTTGTAAAACTCCAAAGAGATCTTGATTTTCAAAACTTTAGGTCTACTCAGCAATTATCAAGTTGTGCTGTGAACCAGCTCCTGGCAGCTCAGAATAAGAAACACATGAAACTCCCTCCAGGGAGATCCAATTCTGTCCTTACCTTTATACCAAAAAAACTTCCTACAGGAGGAAACCAAAGATGGGAAAGCCAATCTGAGCACCTGGAATAGCATCAGCCTCTACCGTGCAATTCAATGGTGCCATTTATTTTTCTCATATAGGAAAGCAAAGGAAATAGAGTGAAGACGAAGGTGCACACAGATTAAACAACAGGCTATGAAAACAGTGACTTGGGCACGGGAAAATAATCAAACACTCCATGTGAAACTCAAAAACCTGTGCTAGGAAATAAAGGGTTGAATACTAAAGCATCCGATAAACAGTTTTCCTACGGGGACGCAGACAGCTGATAGGCCTGTGAGTGTTTGTAACTCCAGATGTTTTAACTTTTCAGTTTCTCCGCGCCCTGTGTGGTGATTCTGCACTTAGGAGATTTATTTAAACTGCAGCCACCGGAGATTGCCAGCTGCAAACGACCCCAGCACCTCGTGGTGAGCAGGTCTTCTGGAATCACTACAACTGACGCAGGTGGGGCCTTGTTTGCTACTTGTTGAGATGTTTAAAAGACATTTTGGCAGAAGGCACCGCCTCCCCCACCCCAAGAAGGAAGTCCTGGCCCCGCGTCCAGCTGTGGGCCACCACTAAACCCACAAAGCGACCGGATCCCTTGGAAGCGGCGGCCTGGAGGAAGCAGCCTGTCCCGAAGAATCTGTGCGTTATTTATTCAGGCAAAGAGGATATTCATTTCAACCAGCACGGGAAATGTTCGATTATGTAACATTGGGGACGAAGAGAATGAGCCTTTTTTTTATTTTTTCTTTTTCCTGGAGAAAAGTGTTGCGAAATAGTCCAAGAACAGCTTCCAGTTTCCACAGTCCCTGTGCTTCCAGAGGCTTCTAAATGACAAGATCTAGGCGCCTGAGAAGCTAGAGAATTGAGCAGCACGGGACCCTCAACAGCTCCCCCTGAGCCTCCCCCACCCCTCAGCACCGCCGTCCCCTCCCGCCATCAGGAGCGTGGAAGGCTCTTGCCGTAGGTTTCATCAGTCATCTCAGAGTCTCCTCGGTCTAATCGTCCTGAGGCATTTTCCCCACCTTCTCACACTCCAGCGCAACCCCAGAAACAATCGTTATTTCTATGGTCTACTGCACAGAGCCAGCCAGAAATATAATTAAGAATCATTCACAGGGACGTGCAAACAAGACTGGGCTTGACCAACACATCAAGGTTTCAGAAGACGAGCTGGGGACCAGGGAGTGCTTCTTGAAGGGGAAAGTGAGAGGTGGGTTCACAGAAGAATGAGTGAAGGGTCCAAACCAAGGCCCCAGCTGGCTGACTGAGCAGGAACAAGGACGTGCCCGGCAGCCATCCCAGGCAGCTGGCAGGGCTCTGAGTGGGCAGAACAGGTAAGGAGGCCAAGCAGCAGGCCAGGAGAGCCTCAAGTCCTCCCAGAGACGGGACGCCTACCCCTGGGAGACAAGGACACCAAGCCAGGACTTGATCCCAGTGGAGCAAGGCAAATCCAGCGACTCGAACAGGATTTCAGGGGTTAAGGAGACCCATTCATTTGTTTTCATCCAGTAATTATGTCCTGGGCACCTACAATGTGCCAGGCATTGTTCTAGGTGTTAGGAACATAGCTGTAAACAAAATAGACAAAGATCCCTGACCTCGTGAAGCTTATATTCTAGTGGAACAAGGGAGGAGGCCAACTATAACTATTATGGACTGAAAGATTTGTGTCCCCCCAAAATCCATATGCTGAAATCCAAGCCCCCAATATGATGGCAATAGGAAGTGAGGCCTTTGGAAGGTGATTAGGTTGTGAGGTCAGGGCCTTGTGATGGGATTAGTGCTCTTATAAAAGAAACAGAGATTTTCGATCTCTTTCTGCTACATGAGGACACAGTGAGAAGGTGGCCATCTGGCCGGGCGTGGTGGCTCATGACCTCCCAGCACTTTGGGAGGTCGAAACAGGTGGATCACTTGAGGTCAGGAGTTCAAGACCAGCCTGGCCAACATGGCAAAACCCCATCTCTACTAAAAATATAAAAATTAGCTGGCCGTGGTGGCGTGCACCTGTAGTCCCAGCTACTCAGGAGGCTGAGGCAGGAGAATCACTTGAACCTGGAAGGTGGAGTTTGCAGTGAGTCAAAATGGCGCCACTGCACTCCAGCCTGGGTGACAGAGCGAGACTCCATCTCAAAAAAAAAAAAAAAAAAAAGAGAAAAGAAAAAAAGCAAGGTGGCTGTCTGCACCTGGAAGAGGCCCTCACCAGAACCAGACCATGCTGGCACCCTGATCTCAGATTTCCACCCTCCAGAACTGTGGGAAATAAATGTCTGATTTTAAGCCACCCAGTTTATGGTATCTATTGAAACAGCCGAGCTAACCAATAAATAAAATATATATAGAAAGAAAGTCAAATGGTGACAGTGCTAAGGTGATGATTAAGCAGGGATTAGAGATGGGGAGTACAAGGGTAAGGACTGGACTTATAAGCCAGGTGATCAGACGGTGAGTGAGAAGCTGATATTGAGCAGCTACCTGAAGACTCAGAGGAGACAAGTAGCTAACTGCTGGAAGAGCATTCTGGACATAAACAGCTCAAAACAGTAGCAAGTGCAAAGACCGGAGTGTCCCAGGCACAGCTGCAGTCACGAAAAGGACACTAGTGCAGCCAAATTGGCACCAGCAAAGGGCAGAGTTAGGAGAGGAGGTGGAGGAGGTAACAGGAATGCTAAGGTGTGTGGGGCCTCATGGGCCAGCCAAAGGGGGTTGGCTTTTACTCTCAAAGTTAAGGAGAGTTCTTGGGAGGCTGAGGCAGGCAGATCGCCTGAGGTCAGGAGTTTGAGAGTAGCCTGGCCTGGCCAACATGGTGAAACCCTGTCTCTTCTAAAAATACAAAAATTAGCTGGGTGCAGTGGAATGCGCCTGTAGTCCCAGCTACTTGGGAGGCTGAGGCAGGAGATTTGCTCAAACCTGGGAGACGGAAGTTGCGGTGAGCCGAGATTGCACCACCACACGCCAGCCTGGGTGACAGAGCAAGACTTCATCTCAAAAATAAATAAAGCTAACGGGAGTTCAATAAGGGACTTTTAGGCCACGTTAAGAGAAGGAAACAGGCCACATGTGGGACACGTGGCATCCTTGAATCACACAGGGAAGGAGCTGGCTCTGAGGCATTGCCTTGGAGATATGAAACAGATGTGTCACCCACATTCAAGAAAATTTTTCCACAACTGGGTCAGGACCTTTGGTAAGAAAAAGACCACTGCAATTTTAATAAAGGCAATTCATACTTCTGTTTAATGCCACTTCACGTTCCTGGAGTTCAACTAAAGAAAAATACTTTTTTTGAATGTCAAGAAGGGTCAGATAGCATGGGACCAGGCCAGAAGAGGAAGCCTACTGAGAGTTTATAAAACCCGGTGGTGGCTGGGTGCGGTGGCTCATACCTGTAATTCCAGCACTTTGGGAGGCTGAGGTGGGTGGATCACAAGGTCAGGAGATCGAGACCATCCTGGCCAACTGTGTGAAACCCTGTCTCTACTAAAAATGCAAAAATTAGCTGAGCGTGGTGACATGTGCCTGTGGTCCCGGCTGCTCTGGAGGCTGAGGCAGGGGAATCGCTTGAACCCGGGAGGTGGAGGTTGCAGTGAGCTGAGATTGCGCCACCGCACTCCAGCCTGGGCGATGGAGTAAGACTCCATCTCAAAAAACAAAACAAAACAAAACAGTGGTATGTATTGAGCCCAGACAGGTGTCTGATCCTAGGCTAGGACTCCTTCCCTGGAGACACTTCCAGAAGCATTTTTCTGTTGGTTATCAGTGGTTCCCAACTTGGCTTTGCAGCTAAGGAGACTTTACAAATACCCATGCCGAACCCACACCCACAGATGTTCCGATTTCTGGGGAGAGACTCAGGCATCTACTTTTTTTTTTTTTTTTTAATAAGGAGTCTTGCTTTGTTGCCCAGGCTGGAGTGCAGTGGCACAATCTCGGTTGAGTGCAACATCTGCCTCCCGGGTTCAAGAGATTCTCCTGCCTCAGCCTCCCAAGTAGCTGGGATTACAGGCGTGTGCCACCACACCTGGCTAATTTTTGTATTTTTAGTAGAGACAGGGTTTCACCATGTTGGCCAGGATGGTCTCGCACTCCTGACCTCAAGTGATCCGCCTGCCTCAGCTTCCCAAAGTGCTGGGATTATAGACATGAGCCACTGTGCCCAGCCGGCATCAATATATTTTTTTTAATTCTCCAGGTGATTCTCATGTGCAAGGAGAATTGAAAAGCACTAGGTTGGATTCATCTTTTTTACCATTTCTATCCATCTGTTCCACGCAACACCATACATGTGCCTCACACAGCTATAATCAAACCAAACCATGACAGCCAGTTGCTCAGGCCACCATGTGTATACACTTGCTTCCTCCTTCTTTCATTACATTTGTTTAACTTTTTTTTATTAAATTTTTTACAGATTTAACATGTTTAACAGTACCACCTAAGAGAATGTGTGAGTTTTCATGAGTAAAGAAGAATAACTGCTGAGAAGCAGTTTCAGCATTTGAGAAAATAAATCTGAAACAATACAATCTTCCAAATTTACACCAAACCCTCCTCCCTTTGCAAACTCTGCTTCCCAGGGCGACTCTATTATTGACAATGAGGGCAAAGGGGTAAACAAGAAAAAAAAAAAAAGCCGTGTTCATTTCAAGCCACTAAGAAGCACAGGCCAAAGGAAAAATAAAATCAATCAACCTTTGCCAAGTGGCAAAGAACAAACCAGTGGGGACTGGAGTCCTATAGTCAGCTTTGTAAAGAGTATTATGAACAATAGGGAACAAATGCTGTGTAATCACTCAAAAGATTTACAAACAATGCAAACTGAGTGAATACTATCGGGTGGATGTTTACTCCACCAAGAAAAACCAGACACCCTGATGAGCTTCATTAACAAAAGGCTCTGTGTGCACATTCATTCACAGTTACCCTCTCACCCAGAGAACCCTGGGCCTGTCAGCAACATTCTCTCTTCTTGCCTTAAAAATCATCTGGAGATATTGTCATCAAGCACAGTAGTTCCCATTTTACAGAAAGGGAAATAAAGGCAGGAAGAGGTAAATTAATGTGATCAACAAAGTGGCGGTCAAGCTGCCCCAGGCATAGTTAAGAGTAGAAACCTATTGTTACTGGTGTCATCTCTAACAGCAAATTTTCTATCCACTTTCTCAAGAAAATCAGTCTTAGTTTGACGTTCTAAAGCCTAACTCAAATTTTTCAGCAGGAGGATCCCTTCAGTTCAGGAGTTCAAGATCAGCCTGGACGACAGAGTGAGACCCTCATCTTTATGGATATATATGTATAAAGAACACATTTTTCTTCTTTTCCAAAAACTCTTTTGGGTATTCTCCCTTTGTCTTTCTTTCTCCATACTCTGTCTCCATCTCCAAATTGCCTTACACAGTTTGAACATGTTATAGTTAGCTCTAAGGGACCATCCAAACAGAGCTTTTTCTTCTTCTAGGATTTTGGTGAATATATGTGTCTTGAGATAAGCAGCCATCTGCTAGGACTTGTTGATGTTCTTTATCAGATAGCAGTTTCTCTGGTGAGGCAGCTTCCATGAGTGGGAAGGGGTAGATGGAGAGAAGGTGCAGATAAGGGATCTCCAGGATGCCTTCCCACGAGGGGTGCTAAATGCAGCGAGTGAGGGTGCCAAGTCTGGGGAAGGAAGGCTGCCCATGTGTTGGGTCTGCTAATTAGCACCATTTGAAAATAATTATGACAAGACCACACAGGGAGAGCATGATGTTTCAAGTGTAGCCATCCATTAAGTAAACAGGAGCACTGAACTGTATTTCCTTGGTGATTGTGAAAAATCTCCCAAAAGATGGACAGAGGCTGCTGAGGACCTTCGTCCTTTGCGGGAACCAGAAGGAAAAGCCCAGGCAACTTCACTACCACACCCTGATTGCTACCAAATTGTTGAGTGTTCTCCATTCATTTCAGTATTTGTTCATAAAACAGGAACTTTCATTATTAATATCTCAGCTCAGGAGAGAGGGAGATGGCTGGTGTCTCTCACATCCCTGTCCCTTCATAGCCACTGCCCTTGGAAGACCAAACAGGACCAAGTATGGACCTGGCTCACTGAGTTGGGAAGGTACTGGAAGGGGCATCAGTGAAGCAGGCTGGCCTCCTTCGGGCACCTCCTGTCTGCCCACCCAACCTCTCCTCCCTGTGTCCCCTGCACCTTTGCTCTTTGACTTACACCAGTTCTTTGTCCTACTTCCATTCTGGCTTTGCTCTGCAGTCTGATCTTTATGGTGTTTCTAACTCTCTTGCTTTCCTCCCTTCTCAGATGCAGTCCAAACCTTGATTCTACCTCGTAGCTCATTACCCCCTCCACCTGTGCCTTGGAATCTACAGGCAGGTGCTGGCCTTTCCTTCTGGAGACCACAGCCAGCTCTCTGCTGCCCCCACCTGGTCCATAGCAGAACCTGCAGACGGTAACCTGGCAAATTGGTCCTTAAATCTATCGCGGCTTCACCAGTTTCCGGCATCAATTCAAATTTTGCTAATTTTGTTTCACCATAGCCTGGCTTGACTTACGGGTCTCAAACAATGCTTAATGTTTAATGGCCAAATTATGCTAACAAGTAAATGATCAAACTTAGGGGAAGCACTTTATTTTTTAAGGTAAGGGCAAAACAGAGGTAGCATTGTGATCATTCTGAAAAATCTAGCCTAAAATGATGGCTTTTTTTTTTTTCTAATCACTAGAACACACTATGTAAGTGTAGAATTATTCCAAAAAGTGACCACTTTTGTAACACTGATTTTTTTTTTCATTCCAGTTCAAATTTCCTATAATAGTAACGGACGGTGGGGAGGAGGGGAAGAATGAGGAAGAGGAAGAGGAGGAAAAGGAGATGACTCAGCTATAGTTCCCCCAACCCTCTTGGTTTGTGAAGCAGCTCAGAAACTTATTAGAATAAATTCCAGCATCCGAGACCACTGAGCTAACCATCCAACCACCCACACCCAAAGAAATAGCAAGAACATAAGTTTTGACCTGACCTGCTCAGCTCTCCACCACAAGCCTCTGGCTAGACTCAGGTACACAGTAGACCCTCAGTGAGTACTTAGTGAATAAATCAATGAATACGCATGTAGTTAGTAATGTTTTCTAAACCATACATTCATTCAGTGCACTAGAAACACTTGTTATTTTATATAGTCTGGCAATATAACAGCACTTGCTTCTAATATGCAGATACTCAATAGTAAAGTGCCGTTCGCTCTCCCCCTTAGTTACTTCTATTAATAACTTCAACTCCATATTATATATATATATTTTTTTTTATTATACTTTAGGTTTTAGGGTACATGTGCACAATGTGCAGGTTTGTTACATATGTATCCATGTGCCATGTTGATTTCCTGCACCCATTAACTCGTCATTTAGCATTAGGTATATCTCCTAATGCTGTCCCTCCCCCCTCCCCCCACCCCATAACAGTCCCCAGAGTGTGATGTTCCCCTTCCTGTGTCCATGAGTTCTCATTGTTCAATTCCCACCTATCAGTGAGAACATGCGGTGTTTGGTTTTTTGTCCTTGCGATAGTTTACTGAGAATGATGTTTTCCAGTTTCATCCATGTCCCTACAAAGGACACGAACTCATCATTTTTTATGGCTGCATAGTATTCCATGGTGTATATGTGCCACATTTTCTTAATCCAGTCTATTGTTGTTGGACATTTGGGTTGGTTCCAAGTCTTTGCTATTGTGAATAGTGCCGCAATAAACATGCGTGTGCATATTATATATTTTTAAATGGCCTAGGAGTGAGAAAAACATTTATTTTCATAAACCATCAAGGAATTCCAGTGCTATGATTGAAAAATAAAAGGTCTGAAAATACATGTCTACATTTTTTCACCTTTTGAAAACATAGCATTTCTCAACAGAAATCCAATGCAGTTTTACAAATATTCTCTTGTCCATGAACTTGCACAGACATCCAGAAGGTATAATAGTGGGGCAGGTGAGTTTGGTGGTCTTAGGCAGAATGGAACTGCAACTTCGGTTCAGTGGAAAATGATGTAATTTCCTTGCAAATCAAAACCACAATGAAATACCGTCTCATGCCAGTTAGAATGGCAATCATTAAAAAGTCAGGAAACAACAGATGCTGGAGACGATGTGGAGAAATAGGAACACTTTTATACTGTTGGTGAGAGTGTAAATTAGTTCAACCATTGTGGAAGACTCTGTGGCAATTCCTCAATGATCTAGAACCAGAAACACCATTTGACCCAGCAATCCCATTACTGGGTATATACTCAAAGGATTACAAATTATTCTACAAAGACACATGCACACGTATGTTTATTGCAGCACTATTTACAATGGCAAAGACTTGGAACCAACCCAAATGCCCATCAATGATAGACTGGATAAAGAAAATGTGGCACATATACACCGTGGAATACTATGCAACCATAAAAAAGAATGAGTTCCTGTCCTTTGCAGGGACATGAATGAAGCTGGAAACCATCATTCTCAGCAAACTAACACAGGAACAGAAAACCAACCACTGCATGTTCTCACTCATAAATGGGAGTTGAACAATGAGAACACATGGACGCAGGGAGGGGAACATCACACACCGGGGCCTGCTGGGGGGTGGGGGACAAGGGGAGGGAGAGCATTAGGACAAATACCTAGTGCATGCAAGGCTTAAAACCTAGATGACAGGTTGTTGGGTGCAGCAAACCACCATGGCACGTGTATACATACCTATGTAACAAACCTGCACATTCTGCACATGTAGCCCAGAACTTAAAGTAAAATTTAAAAAAAAAAGAAAATGATGCAATTTCTTTTATAATGGAGAAAAATCACTTGGTTGTAAAGTCCAAATTAAGCACAATGTGGATAGATAGATGTGTAAACACACACAAAATGGCAAAAAGTGATATGGAGTGTCCTTTTTTTTCAGCGACGAGCTCTCTATCACCCAACCTGGAGTACAATGCCATAATCACGGCTCGCTGCAACCTCAGTTTCCTGGCCTCAAGTGATCCTCCCACCTCAGCCTCCCGAGTAGCTGGCAATACATTTGCACGCTACCACATCCAGCAGTTTTTTAATTTGTTGTTGAGATAGGGTCTCACTGTGTTGCCCAAGCTGATCTCAAACTTCTGGCCTCAAGTGGTTCTCCCACCTCGGCCTCCCAAATTGCTGGGATTACAGGCATGAGCCACCATGCCTGGCTTAATTTGGAATTTTTTGTAGATTATATTGATAAACTCAAGATTGAGATCTACAGTCTTAGAAAGATAAAACCCAAAGACCCAGGACTACATGATGAGAGCAAAATTGTCCATGCTACCTTGAAAAAGAGTCACATTAATACCAAGGCATTTTGATTAGTTGTGGAAAAACTGACCAAACAAGATAGAGATATTATGTAATATGAATGGTACACTCTTATAAAGGAGATACAATAATTAATAAAGTGAAGGGTCCAAACGTGAACGCAGCCAAATATATAAGGCAAAAACTAGAAGTCCAAGAACTTGATTAAAATTTAATTATAGTGGGAGACATCACTTCTTTTAGAAGTGAATCAATATTATATTCATTTATCTACATTTGCTGATCATACAGTGATCCTTATGTCTTTCAATTAGAGAATTTTTTTCATCTATCTATCAACCATTTACAAAATTGGATCATGAAGCTAGGCGCCGTGGCTCATGCCTGTAATCCCAGCACTTACGGAGGCTGAGGCGAGCGGATCACGAGGTCAGGAGATTGAGACCATTCTGGCTAATATGGTGAAACCCTGTCTCTACTAAAAATAAAAAAAAAAATTAGCCAGGCGTGGTAGCAGGGGCCTGTAGTCCCAGCTACTCGGGAGGCTGAGGTAGGAGAATGGCGTGAACCTGGGAAGCAGAGCTTGCAGTGAGCCGAGATCATGCCACTGGACTCCAGCCTGGGTGACAGAGCGAGACTCCATCTCAAAAAAAAAAAAAAATTGATCACGAATTTGAGCACAAAGAATGTTAAAACATATTTTTAAAAAAGGTTTAGGGCTGGGCATGGTGGCTCATGCCTGTAATCCCAGCACTTTGGGAGGTCGAGGCGGGTGGATCACCTGAGGTCAGGAGTTCAAGACCAGGCTGGCCAACATGGTGAAACCTCATCTCTATTAAAAATACAAAAAAATGGCCGGGCGCAGTGTCTCATGCCTGTTACCCCAGCACTTTGGGAGGCCAAGGCAGGCAGATCACTTGGGGCCAGGAGTTCGAGACCAGCCTGGCCAACATGGTGAAACCCTATCTCTACTAAAAATACAAAATTAGCCAGGTATAGTGTTGCGTGCCTGTAATCCCAGCTACTCGGGAGGCTGAGGCAGGAGAATTGCTTGAACCCAGGAGGCGGATATTGGAGTGAGCCAAGATCGCGCCACTGCACTCCAGCCTGTGCGACGAGAGTGAAACTCCATCTCAAAAAAAAAAAAAAAAAATAGCTGGGTGTGACGGTGCAAGCCTGTAATCCCAGCTACTCAGGAGACTGAGCCATGAGAATCACTTGATTCCGGGAGGTGGAGGCTGCAGTGAGCCAAGATTGTGCCACTGCACTCCAGTCTGGGTGACAGAGCAAGACTCTGTCTCAAAAAAAAATTTTTTTTAAGTGCCTTCTTCACCTAGGCTTGCCTCCCACTTTTCTCACATATTATAGAAAGATGTATTCATTTATTTATTCAACAAACATTTAACTGGGCTCCTACCATGTGCCAGGAGCCAAGGATACTGTGATGACCAGGCAAGAGGTCTCTGCTGTAATGAAGCTTACACGTTGGCGAAGACAGACAGGCAGTACACCAATAAATCAATAAACAAGGAATCACCGAGTGAAGATCAATGCAATGTAAAGATGGAGAAACGGGTAATGTGATGAATGTTGAATGGCTACTTTGGACCGGACGGTCAGGGAAGGACTTCGGAATTTAAAGTGAGAGCTGGGTAAGACCACAGATTCAGCCAAGTAAGAAGCTGAGGGAAGGGCTCTGCAGGAAGACAGGCTAGCTAGAGGAAGGCCTGGCCATGACCATTTGGCAGTTCTCAGAAAATGCAAGATGTACAAACGGCAGTGGGGGAGAATGGAGGAGTTACGGCTGAAGAAACAGGCCAGAGGCTGGCCCTGGAGGGCTTTAGAGGACCAGGTAAAGAAAGCAGATGTATTCCAAGTGCAAAGTGAGGCCATTTTTCCTCCAATACTAAGTTTTCCCCATGCACTTACTCCCGTACTTTTGTCCTGGATCTGAATTTGCGTCCAGCAAATCTTCTGTGTCTTCCATTTCTTCCCTCTCCCATGTGTCCTTCTCCCCAGTTGCAAATGTGTTTTACAGTCTCTCATCCATTATAAGAAAAACCTTGCGTTGATTCTGCTACTCACTCCACGTCTCATTTATACTCATCTGCACTAAATTTCTTTAAAAGTACCCTCGTGATAGCAAGCACATAGACTGTTTATTACAGGCCAGGCTCTGTGCTGGGAGCTTTCTGTTTCTGAACTCCTTCCATCCTTCCAACAGCCCTACCAAGTGGTTACATCATGATCTCCATTTTACAGAAACTAAGGCCACATAGTAACTTGCCCAAGGTCACTCAGCAAAGTGCCAACTCCAAGATCCACATTGAAACACTCCAGCACCTGAGTCCCTGCCGTTCACCCTTGGTTTGGACTTGATATCCCACCTCCCCGGGGTGTGCTGTTGCTCTCTCACACTTTGGAATCAGGCTTTTGCCTCCTCAGGTTTCTTGAGCAGGTTTCTCGAGGACATCATTGTCCTTTACTCCTCCACCTTCTTCAACTTCTCTGTAGACTTGTTATTGAATACCTTCTCCATGGTGGAATTCACCCCTCCTGTACTTCCTCAGAAGCTCACATTTAACCCCTCTCCCCACTCCCCTAACACTACCCCCTTTCCAGAAACCAGCAACCCCAGCCTGGGCCTCAGTGCAGCTGCTTTCTTACTCGTTCTGTTCTCCCCTGGATTCCCAGCTCCCAAAGAGCTTCCTATCACTGTTGTGAGTCGCCCTGAAGCGCAGCTCTGGCCAACAGCCTGCTCAGAAATCTGCAATGGTTTCACATTTCCTCTAGAGCAAAGTCCAGATGCCTTTAGCCTGGTCACAACCTGCCTTTCCAAATTAATTTGTCATGAGTCAGCTTCATGTAACCTGACATGAACCCTCACTATTCTCATAAATGCCAAGTGCTCTCCATTCTCCTTGCTCTTCTCTCTACCTGGAATGGCACCCCCAATCTCTGAGTGGCCAAATCCTGCCATGTTCAAAGGCCAAGTTCAAATGCCCTTTCTCTAATGATGCAGCAGAAAGTAGTGTTTCTGCTCTTTTAAATCTTTAACAGGAAAACCAAATGGAGAGGACCCATAGGAAACCCGAGTGTCTGGCTTATCCCACTGCTGTGGTTTGAATGTGCACCCTCCAAACCTCAGGAGTTTCCAGTGCGATAGTATTAAGAGGCAGGGCTTTAAGAGGTGATTAGGCATGAGGGCCCCTCCCTCATGAATGAAATTAGGTGCCCCTTATAAAGGGAATTGATAAGAGTTTTTCTGGCCGGGCGCGGTGGCTCACGCCTGTAATCCCAGCACTTTAGGAGGCCAAGGCGGGCAGATCACGAGGTCAGGAGATCGAGACCATCCTGGCTAACACAGTGAAACCCCGTCTCTACTAAAAAATACAAAAAATTAGCCGTGCCTGATGGCGGGCGCCTGTAGTCCCAGCTACTCAGGAGGCTGAGGCAGGAGAATGGCGTGAACCCAGGAGGCGGAGCTTGCAGTGAGCCAAGATTGAGCCACTGCACTCCAGCCCGGGTGACAGAGCGAGACTCTGTTTCAAAAAAAAAAAAAAAAAAAAGAGTTTTTCCTCTTTTGCCCTTCTACCTTCTGCCGTATGAGGACACAGTGTTCCTGTCCTCTGGAGGCACCATGCATGAAGCAGAAACTGAACTTTCATCAGACAACCAAACTGCTGGTGCCTTGATCTTGGACTTCCTAGTCACCAGAACCATGAGAAATAAATTGTTTTGTAAATTACCCTGTCTCAGGTATTTTTTATAGCAGCACAGAATAGACTAAGACACTCACTTAACATCTTTGCTACATTTTCATGATGAATGTGCCTTTCTTCCACAATCAGATTATATGATCCTTGGAGTCTGATTTTTCTCTTCATCCTTTTGGCATTTTGCCCAAGAATGCACTTAATATTTGCTGACTGATTAATATGTACATATAGCAATATATGAAATACACATAATTTCTCTCTTTCCTGGATGATTCTGCCTCCTCATTCTGAAGGAGGAGGCTTGTATCTGAAATCCCTTTGTAATGAACTTGCTGTGGCTCATCAGCATATTTTGATGTCCACAGTAGATTTATGGGCAACTCCTTCTTTCCATAGAAATGATTTGTTGCTGTCTTCCTCTCCCTGCAAACGAGGACTGGGACTGCCATCCATTGCACTCTCCTAGCCCAGTTCAAGATCCTGTATAAACAGTCTCCAGGCAGTCACAGTTTGGATTACAAGATCTTCAGGGTCTTTACAAGCAACATCCCCGTCTTCTTGAGTTAAATCTTAAGTTCCTGGCATCAGACAGGAAGCCATGTAGATACAAAATTATAGAAGACCAGTGCTGGAGGGGAGTCTTGGGTATCAAATAGACCAGCTCCCTCACAAATGGAGATCCTGAAGTCTGGAAAGTCAAAATGATTTTCCCAGTGCTTTAGGCTTTCAACAAATATTTAGTAATGTATTATGGGCAACTTTCACTGTGCTAGGTGCGAGAGCTACTGTGATGAAAAAGATAAGACCCTATAGTCCTGCATCCATGACATTGACTGTCTAGTGGGAAAAGAAACTAATAAAAAACAATTTTTAATAAAATGATAAGAATTCTGATATGTAAAGTATTGGTGTCTATGGGAACATACAAACTCCATGTGGAAGTAAAGGATGGTCTACATAAAGAATGAGTAAAGACCATCCAACCCAAAGGAAGAAGGATGGCTCTAGTTATCCAATGAGATCTGGGCCAGACAGCAAACCTATGAATTTCTGTCGCTCTCACCCTGTTTTTGACTCTAGCTCTGTTTTCTACTAATTCTCCTCTTCTAACTCTAATTTTCTACGACATTCCAACTACTCTTCCATTTTCCCCACCTCTCTCCTCTCCTGCCTTCCCTTTCTCCTTTCTTCTCCTTCTAGCCCTTCCCACTCAACTTGCCTTATGACCTCCGTCTACTCATTGAGCACTTAAGAACCTTCCACTATTTAACTCTGCCGGGTTTTGGTGCACTGAGAGTAAAAACAGAACTTTCGTCCACAAACATGTGCATTCATGCATGCCTTCATTCATTCTGCAACATTTGCTGCCAACTATATGTTCCCTGGAGGAGGAGGAGGAGGAGGAGGAGGAGGGGGATGGGGAAGAGGCACCAATAGGGTGAGTAAGAACCCAGCCAAGTAGAGGTCCGCTTCTCAGTGAAGGTGCTCTGGCTGCAGAAACAGATGTGCTAAGGCCAGAAGCTCCAGTACTTTGAAGGAACAGAGAGCTCATAGAGTTAAATCAAGAAGAAAACTGCAGTGGACCCAGCAAGGTCAGTGGAGGCTGGATGGAGGAGACCAGTGGCCCAGGAGCTGTGGGTATTTCTGTCATTCTTACTCACCAGGAACCTGATTTCCTTGGGTGGCCCTTCTACCAGAGAACAGGAACATGCACTTTCCCCTGTAGAAATAGTTGGGATTATTAACAAGAAAATGTACTGCAAAGGCTTTAGTAGGGTGATGGCTAAAGGAAGTGCGTGTGTCTCTCTCTCTCCACACCAACCACACAACTTTTTTTCCTCACCTCTAATAGCTGAAAAAGAGGGTCAGTGTCTAGACTCCTCCTCTGGGCATGGAACTTGTTGAGTTTTTTAAAAACATCTCCAAACCTAAGATTCAATTTTTTCAATGTAGCTTTTCTTCCCCTCTACAGCTTTAAATCAATTTCAGAATGCCAGTTACTTATGGAAGACACATTTCAACAATTTTCTATGAAGAGCCCAAAGAAAAGACACTGAAATTAGCCAATTTCTTCTGATCATGATAGTTGTGCTAATGGAATTTTTTCCCAATAATTTCTTGGTTTTTCAATGTAATTCTTTAGGCCCTGCCCAAGTAAAATGTAATTTTTAAGTGATACGAGGAAATAACCATCTAAGAGATTTAGGCAAAATGAAATAAAATACCTAAAATGATTCGAGAACTAGAATGGTGCAAAATTCTTGTCTCTGTCTCTTTGAGGTAATAATTTGAGATAATGTCTCTCTATTCCTAAGAGAAAATATAGACAAAAATAAAATCATTTCTTAATATGCCATTCTGCTCTGGGAAAATGTAATAAAACATTATATGTAAGTCATCTTGAGGTGATTTAGAAATCATTGATTTTTGAAGTATTTGAAACCTTTTAAGTCTTGGCATGGGAAAGGGAGGGATGATGAATTCGGCGAAAAAAAGAAAAAAGCAACAGAAACTGTGGAGTGGAGTGGTGGAGAGAAAAGGGCTTGCCCAGATGGGAGGCTGTGCACACGCGGTCAAAATCTGCAGCTCCAGATTGACAGAGCTTCATTTGCTGGGGTCTGGTGGCTTCCAGCTCTGGAGTTCTGGGCTTCTGAGTTCAGAGATCACGATCCTCTAACTGCATTGTCTCTTTAAAACAAAATCTCGCTGAGGCCAGTTTAACGATGAAATTAACAATGATTTAGAGGTCGTGACAAACACTTCTAAAAAACAAACCACTTAAAAAATCTGCGGACTGCATGAAGCTCAGGTTCAGGTCCAGTTCCCTGTTACCCTGTGAATTCTCTGACCTTTCCCACCTCATTTTCTTGTTTAATGGAAGTCTTTCGAGCCAGGAAAATTAGAGCACTCCCAGGGCTTGAAGGCGACCATGCTAGGTGCAGCCGTTTGCAAAGGATATTAATTTTACCAATCCTAAACCACCCTCCACACACAGGCAAATGGAATTTTGGTGTTCGCTATTTCTGTTCATGATACTAATAGTCACACTACAAAAAATATTTTAAGGACTACAAGTTTTTGGCAGTTAAAGCTGGCATGTTATCTACCTATTTAACAATTGGAGGCAGTAAGTGGAAAAATACTTCATAAACCCAACTTGTCATAATAATAAAATGATGATGAGGGTTACCGTTTCAGTCTTTCATTCCTACCTCGTTCTCAATTCAGGAAGCAGAAAAACTTCTTTTAGAGGTGCTTAAAAGAAATCACGAGGTCAGGAGATCGAGACCACGGTGAAACCCCGTCTCTACTAAAAATACAAAAAAATTAGCCGGGCGTGGTGGCGGGCGCCTGTAGTCCCAGCTACTCGGAGAGGCTGAGGCAGGAGAATGGCGTGAACCTGGGACGCGGAGCTTGCAGTGAGCCGAGATTGCGCCACTGCACTCCAGCCGGGGTGACAGAGCGACACTCTGTCAAAAAAAAAAAAAAAGCAAGAAAAACACAGACACAATACATTTTTCTTAATTGACTTTCAGCTAAAACATTGATCACTGTTTAGTGTGAAAAAGAAAAAAGTAGAACTTTTTTCATGGAATAGGGAAATTTAGACTATTGCTTTCAAAACTTTAAGAAAACAGTGCACTCTGGGTTGAGAAACACACTGTTAACTGTTTTCATCAGGCAGGTGCTGTGTGTATCAACGTGTTTGGGTGTACAATCGTTGACCTTTATCAGATGGGCTGGAAAGTAGGGATTCTGGCAGGTCACTCTGTCAAAGATATATCTGTGTCTGGTATTTTTCAGCCTAAAGAGAAATTGCCTTTTTGTGTTATCTAAAACTTCATCCTCATTATATCCTGATATATTTTAAATGGTTATTTCTTAGTTATTTCTTTCATGATAGTTTTTCAATAAGCTACTGGGTTCTGCCACAAATAATAAACTAGAAATCATGTCAGTATCAATGTTCAGTTCTTAATTTAAATTACTTGAAACTATGGTAATGGTATCCTTGTTTATTTGCTTTTACAGAAGGCTGACCTTCTCCTAGTAAACTATAAAAGCAGAGTTCACTTCCATCAGGTGGTAATGTGAGTTTTCAGCATGTTCTGTGATTTAAATACAGTTTTCTCCATGGAATCTATAATTTCTCAAGTCTAAGTCACCACTTCAGTCTTTTCTTTTTGACTTCTAAGTATGCTTACCTTTACTCACCTAGCAAGAATGTGATGCACCTGGAATGGCATCAAAGAATATAAAGCAAAGGGCAGTGGAAACACTGCTAAAATGCATCCAAGATCCCTCATAGAAAGAACATCTTTAAACAACAGGCTCCGGGGCAGAGGGAATCAAAAACCACCACCACGAAAGGAAGCCGATACCAAATAATAGCACTTCAATAGAAAAATCACATGCTAAATGTTCCCTTTTGAATTAACTCATTTCACCTTTTTGTAGTTATTATCTTATCCCTTCACGCTCAGGAAGAACAGGTGCTTTGTTTTACACCATAGCCATAAAATAGTTACAACCAAAACTTGCAATGTGTGTTTCCCTTGCATTGTTCCCTAATTGTTCTATGTGTAAGGTTTTTCCTGCAACAAGATTGTCATCTCCTTGAATATAAAGCTGTACTTTGTGGGGCCACTGTTAGCACCAAGCACAGTTCTGGGGACACGGTGAAAGCTCAAACAGAAAAAATGCATGGAATTGAACGAAGCAAGAGAACACATCTAATTCCCATGTCTGTGATTGATTTGTTTCATAATCCAAAGAAAGTACATTCATGCTTCTATTATTGTGGGCAGTTAATGTTTAAAAAAATTGAAACAAAAGTTGCCAGCCCTTCTAAGAGAACTGTTTGAGTCAATGCTAGTGAAGTTCTTACTAAATGTACTGGGCAAAGTGCTGACAATAGGACTACTTTCTAGAAATCTCAGTTGATCTCAGCAGAAAAAGAGATTTTGAAATAAAAGTGATGAATAGATAAATATGAACATGATCCATATGAATGGGACTTTGAAGTACCAACCTACATGAAGCTCTATAGGCCATTAATTAATAAATTAGCTAATTTCTAAACCACCTCCTTACTGTAGTGGAGACAATCTCAGTGCCATTCCAGGCATTATACAAAACACCCTGTATTTGTTATCACATGCAATTAAATAATCACCAAAAAGAAAGCTGAGGCTCAAAGAGGCGAGCAATCATATCCGAGAGCATTTAGCCAAATCCCACCTTACCAAGAAACCAGCTCAAGCCCTCCATTTAATAGACTAGAATAATTACACAGATAACTTAAGTGGCTTATAATGAACTCAGGCTTAACTATTCCTAGAATCAGGTCTCCTGAGTTGGAGTTTAAGCATGCTTTCCACTACACAGAATAAACAGTGACTTAATTTACTAGCTGCACAAAAGTTTAACAAGAGTTTTCCAGACAAGCATGGGAAAGAGCCACAATTTTTTCTTATAAACAAAATTCTTCATTTAATACATGCTAAAGACTTCGAAAACTCTTCGTTGCCACTAATTCTGAAGAGAAGCTAAGAAGCTAAGAAGCAGTGCAGTTGTAACTCAGCTCTGTCTCTCCCCTGTTCTCAGAAAGAGGGGCAGAACCTCCCAGAACTTCCTCATGGTACATCTTCTCTTGCTGCTGCCACTTTCTCGCCTGTGGTCCTCTCTTCTCTTCATCTCACGCCCTGTGGATTTGCTGGTGCAGGGTTGAGGGAGGACGAGGTAGAAAGAATTGGCAGCAGGAGTCCCAGGCAGCAGAGCACAGACACTGAGTTGGTCCCAAGACCCAGACAGACCTGGCTTTGAATCCTGATTCTTTCATTTCCCCACTACTGATTGGGGGCATGTTATTTAACCTCTGTTTTCTCCCTCTTTAATAATGGTACCTACCCCAAGGGTTGGTATAAAGAGGAAAGGAAATGATCAGTTCTTGGTCAGTATTAACCATGATTATTTTCCAGAAATGGAAAATAAACCTATATTGTTGCACGTAAACCAAATACAGGAAAAGAAATGATAAAACTTCGACTCCTGTGATAAGTGGCAAGAGAGTTTAAAATCACCCTGTGTATACAAGCAAGGCCATATTGATTGTGAAAATATCTAAATATTTTCACCAGTTGATAAAGTCACTAAGTTGAGTCTCCTGAGCACCCTCCTGTGCCATCCCAGTGGCAGTGGCCCCTCTGCAGGACTGCCTTCTTTCACCTCACTCCAGCAATAGTTAATACATTCACACCTGGCAGAGTGGTGGCTGGATGGTGGGGGGGACACCAGGACCCTGCCCTGTGCCAATAGCCAGCATCCCTTCTAATTGGTTGTGGTGCCTGAGACTTGGTAATTTATAAAGAAAAGAGGTTTAATTGACTCATAGTTCCACATGGCTGGGAAGGCCGCAGGAAACTTAAAACAATCATGGCGGAAGGCAAAGGGGAAACAAGGAACGTCTTACATAGCAGCAGGAGAGAGAGGGAGAGAAAGGGAAACTGCCAAAGACTTTTAAACCATCAGCTCTCGTGAGAACTCACTCACTATCACGAGAACAGCATGGGGGAAACTGTGCCCATGATCCAGTCACTTCCCATCAGGTCCCTCCCTGGACATGTGGGGATTACAATTTGAGATAAGATTTGGGTAGGGACACAGGGCCAAACCATATCACTGCCAAAACAGGCCACAGAGCCAAAACATGTCGGTGCTCAAACAGGCTGTGCACGTAACTATTTTGAATATTTGTTTGTGCTGGGAAAAATTATTTTATGACATTCAGCAGTCTTAACCACCAAAATAAACGCTATGTTCTTGAGAACAAAGTGAGGGTTTGTGGAACCTGTGCGTGCATTAGGAAACAAGACATAGGACTTCTTCCTCTGATGAGAAGCCACCCCTCACCAGGAGATGTACCTTGGGGAATAGAATGCAGGCTAAAATTTACCCTCCACTTGCCTCTCATCTGGACACCCTGGTGCAAAGCACGGCCTTATAGGCAATTGTCCACTTCCCACCTTCATCTCCTGAATAAAATACTGCAAAATGGAAATGATACCAAGCTGCAATATCTTTGTTAAGGAAATCCAACAACGTTCTAGTTTTCCCCATGATATCCACATGGTGCTTTCAAAATACAAAATTGTAAGAATTTTCTAAATAATTGTATTACATTATTTTTAATTGTATTATAATTTTTTAAGCAATTTTGCCATTTTTGAGACACATCTCCTCCTGTTTTTTTTAGTGTGTATTGCACTCGCTCTTTTAAAGTAATCGCAGTATCAGTCAATTTTAACTTCACATTAGAATCACCTGGGAAGCTTTTATTTAAAAATACTGATGCCTGAGCCGAACCCCTAATCAATTAAATCAGAATATGTGGAAGTGGAGCCCAAGCATCAGCATATATTTTAAAGCTCCCCAGAGTATCTCATGAGTGCCAAAGATTTAAAACCACTGTCCTACAAATGCTGGAGTCATTTAGAAATGAGGCAGTGTATTGAGGCTTACCAGTGTGTGTGCACATATATGTGATATCTTTCTTTGTATTTATAAATATTTATTGTGAGTTAAATATACATACAAAACAGTCTACATAACATATGTATGCTTTAAAAAATAACAATAAGAAAAAGAACACCAAAATGTTGTCCACCCAGCCAAAGTGCTAGAAAATGCAAGTACTTCTAAACAAAATATTTTTGCCTCTGCCTGTTTCAAATTTTAATGGCTGGACTCCTACTGTATGTGTTCTGCTGAGACTTGGTATTTTGTGCTTAAAATTTTGATGAGTTTTACATATTTTTCATTTAACCCTCACAACAACCCCGTGAATAAGGTTTTGCAGATGGAGAAACTGAGGTTTGAAAGGGCCAATAGTTTGACAAGAGTCACTTTCTAACAAGTGGCAGAAGTTGAGTTAGAACATAGAACTGTCCCTCTCAAAAGCTTAGCCACTGAACTATACTGAAACTAACCACTGTACTGAACTTACTGCAAAATCATGAAGAAGAAATAAAGTCACTGCCTCGCAAAGTTAAGAGTTTAGGAACACAATTGTACCTTTTCCCATTGCCCAAACTCTGCTGTATTCACTGAAGTTACCAGCCCAAGTCGTACAGTCCTGTGGAGTTACTAGGAATTTTACATTTTCCTATAGAAAGGATTTGTTCAATTCTCCTGCCAGATGAGCACATGTAATGAATGTCCATTCTGATTTCTTTGAAACTATTGAATTCTAAAGTGCTAATCTGATGACTATACAGACATATCTATTTTAAGATGGACATAAAATGGGCATACGGTAAGTGCTAGCAATTCCTGTGTTCTTTTTACCATATTAAATAAAGATATCTTTCACACAAGCAACTGTCAGAAGTAATGTTTTACTTTAAAGACTATTATGCCTAATAGTTCCTTTTGTTTTTATACATTTTGCCTCCTTAATTTGGCTTTAATGATCAGTCATAATCTGCTATGAATTTTAGGGATAAACATTTGAATGAATGTGTACATCACATACATTCATTTTCTATTCTTTTTTCAGTTTAGTTGAAAGTCACACTGCAGACCTTTAGATTGTTGTTTTGAATAGAAAGCTCTCGGTGAGACTGGAGTGTTATTAGAGAGGACATTGCCTGGTGAATTACTCCAATTAAGGGTCTAATTCCCAGACGGTACCCACAGTGAGGGAGTGGAACCTTCCTTCATGAGGCTGACTCATGGAATCCTATAGATAAATCGGAACACCAATTCATTAGCATTCATTAGCCATGAGAAACTCAATGGTAAAAGGCCATGAGAAACTCAGTGCTAAAAAGGACTGGAGATTTGCATCATGGGACAATCAAATGGGAAACCACTTTACGAATGGAACTTTGCAGGAGGAACAATGGAACCAGAAAAGTGGGGAGCTCTTGGCTGACTCCCAGTAGGAAAGACATGCCACTGGGACTAGTCATCTCCTCTAATGGTCAATACTTGCCTTATCAGGCCGGGCACAGTAGCTCACGCCTGTAATCCCAGCAGTTTGGGAGGCTGAGGTGGGCCGATCACCTGAGGTCAGGAGTTTGACACCAGCCTGGCCAACATAGTGAAACACCATCTCTACTAAAAATACAAAATCAGCTGGGCATGGTGGCACATGCCTGTAATCCCAGCTACTCAGGAGGCTGAGGCAGGAGAATCACTTGAACCCAGGAGGCGGAGGTTGCAGTGAGCCGAGATCACACTACTGCCCTACAGCCTGGGCAACAAGATCGAAACTCTGTCTCAAAAACAAACAAACAAACAAACTTGCCTTAGCGTGTCTTGGTTTAGGCTCCCTGAGCTTCCTTCTTCTAAGCCTTAGACTGGCCATCTTCAGGAAAACCTGTTCTTGCTTATCTATGCCCACATGTACTATGATGTTTAAAACCTGGATTTAGATTCAAACTTGGCTGCTTTACTAGCTTTGTGATCTTCGTTAGATACATGAATCTTCTAAGCCTCAGCTTCCGTATCTGTAAATAAGGAATAATACCCTCTTCCCTCAGGTGCGTGGGGGGATTAAATGAGATAATAACTTTGATACATTTAGAACAGTGCCCAGAATATAGAAGGTGCTTAAGATATGATATCTCCTGTTATTTTTAAACAATAATGTTAAAAACACATATTAATCCCAGAACTTAAAGTAAAATAAAAATAAACAAATAAATAAAAGCACATATTATTTATAAATACACACTTCATATTGGCATCCAACTGTTATGTGGAATGGAAAACAAAATGATGATATTGACTCCATAAAATAAACAGCAGTCTTTAGAATAGAGTTTGGTGCATAAGTGGGAATCAACTACTTTTATCGAATGAGGAATATTAATGAGAATGATTTTTAACAAAAACAGCAAACAATAGCACTGGTGTGCTGTTGTGTGAGTGAGGATAGCTCAGGAATACCAGAGGGGAAAAGGATTTCAGAATCAATAAGTACTTTCGTGAGCTATTTCACAAAAATGACATGAAAGAAAATATTTGGAGATACGGAAAAGGTCAAGCTAACCTGAAACTCAGATTTATTGACAAAAGTTTAAGTTACCTTTAGCATATTTCATCATCCCATAATCAGGACCATCAATAAATATTTACTGGGTGCCTACTGCAGTCAAGACACTGCCGTGTGGGCTGCAGTTAATGCCCAGGTGATGGGAGAATTGCTTAGGAGTACAAAGCACCTTTCTTGGATGGCTAAAATCTAATTGGAGAGTAAGGCATAGCATAAAAATAAATCTATAGAAGAAAAATCATTAAACAAAACTAGCCTACAAAATTTTCCAATTTTTTGGGGATGCACTTAGGTGGCTTTAAATTTTAAAAATATTTCGAAGCATAAAGCTTAAAAGAGTGAACAACCCTGGTCATCATACTTTTTTTTTTGCCAGAACCTCACTAGAGGAATATATTAGATTGGATGATATGAAAATGTCAATATTTAACCATTTTTTACTTCCAAGAAAACCCCAAAATTTAATGTGGTTCAACCTTGATTTCAGTAAACTATTTTTGAAAGCTGAAATATGTGTGACATTTGCAGTCCGTCTACTCTGGACTCATGCTAATTCCTTCTGGGGCTTTTTCAGATTCAAGATAGATTTGCAGGAAAAAATGCATAATATTTAAACTGAGGGACTGGAAAATTAGCATGAAAAGTTCACCAGTGATATGGAAAATTTCACCCAACACATTTCGTAAAAAACAAAAACCTAAATACACGTGGTATATCCACTTCAGTAAACCATGTTAGTGCAGCAACATTATCCAACAATAAAATTTAAGAACAATTTTCTCCCTAAGGGACTCATTTTCCTTAGAAAATTATGTGAAGTGTGAACGACTGTGAAATACAATTGTCACCCAAAATATTTAACTTGACAATAGATTGAAAACTATTATAATGTAATGTAATTTACAATGACTAAAATTTTAATTTTAATGGTTAGTACCCATAAAAGTTGTCTAGTTTAATTAATTTCCCTTTTTCATTGGTGCAGTGGGTCTTAAATTTATCTATATTTTGCTACATCTTTTTAAAACTTTAAATTCCCACACATTAAATTTCTCTACAACTGCCTATCTGAATCAGAGTTTTTAATGATAAAGACATGTGATGCCCCTATATGAACAGACAGAGAAAAAACTAAAACAAACAAAAAATGTATTCCCCCTGTGTAAGATATAGACATTTATATTATCATTGAAGAGTTGTTTGGCTAACTTTACAGTCCAAAAATTCTCCTAATTTGAAAGATTGTCATTATAAATTAAAATCTCTGAAAACCTCCACCCCATGTATCAAGTCTTTGAAGGTATCAACCATTGTGCCCATATATATCCCACAGCCTTGTCTTGGTATCACCTTTTGAGACACAAATGTTCTTTCTATGGCATGTGCTCTTATCCTGATGTGTGAAGCCTTGGTCTGATAACCTCCTTACATAGTCATCTTAATATTCAGTTGTCCAAGGGAAAGTTAATAGAGTAGAAAAAATTAAAACTTACCTTCTTTGGTAGCTACAGAATATAATTCACAATCAAAAGGATTGGTATCAGATTTTGGAGATATTTGAGGCTCTGCGATTATTTCTCTGACTGCTTAGAACCTTAGAATCTACCAAAATAAAATCTATTAATCAAATATTTTTTTTGGACTAAGCTTACACAGTTTGTTCAGACATTGGTAGCAAGTCTGGAAGAGTCATCTCTGCTTTCGGGAAAATTATGCTGACTGAAAGAAAGCACAGAACAATCGTCTCAAAACCGTCAGTGATTTTTCTAAAGGATGTCAAATGTGCACTTCACAGTGAGGGAAAATGTTGACCAATACTGTTGTTTGTGATGAATACATCACATACTAGTGAAAATGTGGTGTAGCAGGTAACAAGTTTCCATTCTGTGCACTAGAACTGAAAAACTGTGCCTAGAAAGGATATTCTGAAAAATACTAATTACATGGACAAAGCCTTAATATTCTTAATACAAAGAGCTCTTAAAAGTCTATTTTAAAATGGAACATGTGAACAGAAAAACTAATAAAAGATTTACAAAGGACAAAATAATAGAGACCAGTAAACATAATTTTTAAAGTTCACTGTTAATTGGAGAATTACAAATTTTTTAAACTGTGTGCTATCAGGTTTTAAATATTTATGGTGGTGATAATATAGGAAGTAGGCATTCTCAAACACTGCTGGTGGAAGTATAAAATATTACAACCTTCCGAGAGCAATATGACTTTATTCAAAATCTTAAAATACTCAAAGAAAAAAAGAGCTTTTCTTCATCTACAGTTCAAAATAATATAGCTTAAAACTACATTATTCCTAGGCCTATGTATAACAAGACATCTTCAAAATGTTGCCTTCTTATGTATGAATATTATGTAATTCTACTTATTTAGATCTTCTTTAATATTTCCCAAGAAAATTTTTCCTCTAAGAAGTTTCTCTACATCTTATGTTAGATTTATTTTCTAATGTTATTGTCTTTTTCTGGTATAGTGAAATGACATTGACTTTGGTGTATTAATTTTATATACAGCCCTCTTGCTGAGCTCTCCTACAATTTCTAATAATTTGCCTGAAGATTCTTTGGAGTTTTTTATGTAAATGTGTATATCATCTGAAAATAATTAGTTTTGTTTCTTCCTTTTCAATCCTTATATCTGACTCTATAGTTCTCTCAATTTTTGTCATATATATTTTGAGGCAGCTTAATTGGGTATGTATACATGTTTAGAATGGATATTTCTTGGTGAATTGAAACTTTAACCTTGTGACTTGCTCTATTACTATAATGTTTTTTATCTAAACGTGAGCTTTATCTGATACTAATACAAATGCACCAGCTTTCCTTTGTCACTCTCTGCAGATTTTTCCATCTTTTCATTTTCTGGTTTTGTGTATATGCTTTAGGTATGTTCACACGAAAAGCATATATCCAAATTTTTTAAATCTCATTTAATAGTTCCTTTCTTTCAACTGGCAAATTTAACCTATTTATAGTTATTGTGATAGTGATATATTTACACATCTTTCTACTATTTTATTTTACTGTTTTGATTTGATTCCAGATTTCTATTTCTTTTTAATGCCTTCTAATTCTTAAAAGCTCTGTGTTGATACCTTCCCCCAGCAAGTCAAGAACTGAGCCCAATCTCACATCCCTTGGCTCTCTCCCATGTTTTCATCAACCCCCTTAATGTTGATACAATCTAGAATTTTAAGTCTGAATAATATTAATGAAGTTTTCCTTTTTGTATTCTTTGGTATTTCTCATATTTTTATGTCAACAAACTTTACTAAGTCATGTGACTATCTTTATTTCAAAGCATCTCATGTGTGTGTGTGAAGGTGGAAAGTCTTGGGTACCAAAAAAACCACAGTTGATTATTCCCTTCCGATGAAATACCCGCTCCTGTCAGTGCTTCATTTCCAGCTCCCAGCAGCCTGGCAGCATTAGAAGGAGATTTTGTTTTTTTGTTTTTTTTCCCCAGCTCATTTTTTTTTCTTCAACTGCCTACTGGCAGACAGCTCCTCACTGCCTGGACTTCACCTCTGAGGACGGCCTTCTGGGCCACAGCTCTGGGGGGCAGGCATCAAGTGTCCTGGGGCAAAAACCGAACTCCAAAAACTATTTGATCACTCCACAGCCACACCTGAGGCCTCTGCCCCAAGCTGCAGCTACCACCCCAACACACACACCTACACACTAATGCAAAACAATTCTCACAGATTTTTCCAAATCTTGTTGTTTTCCTTCTACAATTTTTCCATGTGTGACAGATGAGAACCAGTAGTCTCAGCTAGTCCAGCATCTTGTAAGAGCTCAAACCTTAGAAATGTGTATGTATAAAAACATACCTCGCTGAATCTTTATAATATTAAAACATCGTTTTTATTTTTTAAAATCCCTAAGTAGAGTTTTTAAGAAATAGGTTTGATATATTCATAGGATAGAATACGATGTAGCCATTAAATTACATTGTAGAAAAAATGTCAAATGATGTGGGAAAATAATCTTGATATACTGATAAAGGAAAAAAGTCAGTTTACAAAATAGGATTACAATATGACTTAAGTTCTCATTATAGATATATACAAACACATGTTCATACAAAAATCAACATTATAGAGCATGTATTAAAAAATGCCAAAACCAGGCTGGGCGTGGTGGCTCACACCTGTAATCCTAGCACTTTGGGAGGCAGAGGCGGGCAGATCACTTGAGGTCAGGCATTCAAGACCAGCCTGGCCAACATGGTGAAACCCCATCTCTACTAAAAACACAGAAATCAGCCAGGCGTGGTGGTGGGCACTGATAATCCCAACTGCATGGGAGGCTGAGACAGGAGAATTGCTTGAACCCAGGAGGCAGAGGTTGCAATGGCACCACTGCACTCCAGCTTGGATGACAGAGCGAGATTCTGTCTCAAAAAATACTAAAATAATAAAATAAAAAACCAAAACCAGAATAAAGTATATGGTTCTGTTAATAGTATTTTACCAACGTCAATGTCCTTATTTTAATAATGTACTAGAGTTATATAAGATGGTATCATTGTGGGGAGCTGGGTAAAGTTTACATGGCAATTCTGCACCGTTTTTGTAACTTCTTGTGGGTCTAATTTTATTTTAAAATAAAATGTTTAAAAGTATACATGGTAACAGACTTTCTTTGGGGAGGGGAGGGAGTTCTGCTTAGCAGACATACCTCCTTTATGACACCACTTGATTCCTTCTGGAGAGGAAGAGAACAATAATTTTCCCACTGTGAACAGACAGACTTGAGGGGATTCTAAATCAAGAAGCTTTCATATTTCCAAGCCAAATGCATCCACAGGGTCTATCGCGGACGACTTCAGCAAGAATATTCCTCTCATAGCCAAAGTAAAGAGATCGGACTCAAGCTGGTCCAATCAGCCCCTCTCTCCAGGGACTTTCTATCTTGATTAGAGATGCAGTGAAGGAAAGATGCTCAGAGGCGATTTGTTCCCACCTGGGCAGAAAGCTTTTGTTGCCCAGATTCCAGGGTATTTTTAATTGACAAATAAAAATGTGCTTATGAATCATGTACAACATGATTTTGGACTACATATACATTGTGGAATGGCTAAATAGAGCTAACTAACATATGCATTATCTCACATACTTATTTTTTTAAGTGAGAACACTTAAAATCTACTCTCTTGCTGATTTTCAAGAATTCAATACGGTCACAATGTTATTAACTACAGTCACCATGATGTACAAGAGATCTCTTGAACTTACTCCTCCTGCCTAACTGAAATTTCATATGCTTTGACCAATATCTCCTCAACTCCTCCTTCCCCAGCCTCTGGTGACCACCATTCTACTCTCTGTTTCTATAAGCTCAACTTTTTTAGATTCCACATATAAGTGAGAATTTGCAGTATTTGTCTTTCTGTGCCTGGCTTATTTCACTTAATATCCTCCAAGTTCATTTTAACCTGGTCTTCCAATTGTTTGTCATCCTATGATTTACTAAGCACCAGTCTGAAATATTCCCTTTTTGTTTGAGTTAGCCAAAGCCAGAAACTAAAAACCATAACTTAATAAGTGATGTCTTATCCATCCCTATTCCAAAACAAAGATTTAAGTGAACTTGTCCTAATGTGAACTCCCTTCAAGTTAGGGAAAATGGGTGAATAGTTGGAAATATTTGTCCCCTCCAAATCTCGTGTTGACATGTCATCCCCAGTGTTGAAGGTGGGGCCTGGTGGGAGTTGTTTCTGTCATGGGGGCGGATCTCTCATGAATGGGTTGGTGTCCTTCTCATGGTAATGATTCAGTTCTCACTCTATTAGTTCATGCGAGAGCTGGTTGCTTAAAGGAGCCTGGCACCTCCTCCCCTCTCTTTTGTTCCCTCTCATGTGACATGCCTGCTCCCTCTTCGCCTTCTGCCATGAGCAAAAGCTCCCTGAAGCCTCCCCAGAAGCCAAGCTGATGCTGGTGCCCTGCTTGTACAGCCTGCAGAACTCTGAGCCAAATACACCTCTTTTCTTCATAAACTACCCAGCCTCAGGCATTCCTTTATAGCAACACAAAACACACAATACAATTGGTCACAGACTCTTATCTCTTTGAGTGAAAGCTCAAATTAAAAAATTTCTCAACTCCGACAAAATTTAGTAGCAGATTCTTCTTGTTTCTCTTGGGTCTCTATACTGATAATTTTACCAAGAAGCTTTGACTACCAGATCAATTTTGGTAGCCAGACAAGCTTTATGATTATCAGTTTTGCCCCAAGAAAATTCTCTATCAACACTTAAAAACTTCTGCTGAAAATCCCCTGGAATTTTACTTAAGCAAATGAAGCATCTTTTTTTTTTTTTTTTTTTTTTAACAAATCAGGAAAGTTAATCACAGATGAGACTATAGACTTTGGAATCAGAGAGACCAGATTTGAAGCCCATCTTCACAGTGTGCTGGGATTCAGAGCTTGTGCAACTTACCTGATCTCTTTGAGCTTCTCTTTCCTCCTTCAAGGTGATCCAATTAATTCTTGTGGATTATTTGGAATACAAAATAGGAGTTTCTGTACTGCTCCTGAAACTGTCAGCACAGAGCAGACACTTATCAAACCCTTGACTATGCATCAGACAGAAGAAGGGTAAGGAGGAAAAAAAGGAGAAGGAGACAGAGAAAAGAAGGAAGAAGAAGAAGAAGAAGAAGAAGAAGAAGAAGAAGAAGAAGAAGAAGAAGAAGAAGAAGAAGAAGAAGAAGAGGAGGAGGAAGAGGGAGGAAGAGGAAAGGACTGGATGTGGTGGCTCACGTATGTAATCCCGGTACTTTGGGAGGTCGAGGCAGGCGGATCACTTGAGGTCAGGAGTTCAAGACCAGCCTGGCCAACATGGTGAAACCCCGTCTCTACTAAAAATACAAAATTAGCCAGACATGGTGGTGCACACCTGTATTCCCAGCTTCTCGGGAGGCTGAGGCAGGGGAATTGCTTGAATCCGGGAGATGGAGGTTGCAGTGAGCCAAGATCACACCACTGCACTCCAGCCTGGGTGACAAGAGTGAAACAGGGTCTCAAAAAAAAAAAAAAAAATTAGCCAGATGTGGTGGCACACAACTGTAATCCCAGCTACTAGGGAGGCTGAGGCACAAGAATCACTTGAATCTGGGAGGTGGAGGCTGCAGTGAGCCAAGATCATGCCACTGCACTCCAGCCTGGGTGACAGAGCAAGATTCCATCTCAAAAGGAAGAAGAAGGAGTGGATGAAGGAGGAAGAGAAAGAGAATGGAGGAGAAGGAGAAAAGAAGGAAGAAGAAGGAGAAGGGAAGAAGGGAGGAGAAGGAGGAGGTTGGAGGAGGAAGAAGAAGGAGAAGAGGGAGGAGGAGAAAGATAAGGAGAAAAAGAAGGAATGAAAAAAAGAAGAGGAAAGGAGAGAAGAAGAAAAAGAAAAAAGAGAAAAAAATGATGGTCCTCCCTCTCCCATAAGGACGAAGAAACTTAAAATGCTTTAAGTTTTTAAATTGTCTCATATACATTATATTTGTTATCATCACAGCAGACACATGAAACAGATAAAGCAAGTATTATTTTTCCTGCTGTCATAAGAAGAAACTGAGGCATCATGCCAAGTTGAGTCAGAGTCAGTCCCAGAACCAAACTTTCCACCCAGCCTCTGTAATTCTCTCTGCCTGGTCCACATTTTTTAGAAATTGGTAGGTGACACCTATAACTGTCTAGTTTAGAAACATCTCCCTCCCATGCCAAAAAGCAGGATGACTGCAACTCATACTATAACCTGAACAAACCTTTCACTATGCAAAAAAGTTAGGACATTTTATTGATACATAATAGTTGTACATATTTTTGGAATACAATCAAGTGTATAGTTCAAAATAGCTAGAAAAGAAAAGAATTGGAATGTTTCCAATATAAAAAATTAGGAGTCTTTAAAATATGTGCATGAAAGTAATCAATACTAAAATCATCTCCTTGTTTAGTCATAAAATAATGGCAGCTATACATAAAATATTTTCAGATTACTATGGTTTTACCTAATGAACATAAGCTGCAATGTTGCTCAATGGAGACTGCATATTGTATGATATTTCTGAGCTACACAAGCTTTCTAATCAGCACAGTCATTTGCTTGTGTGACAGTAAGGTGCCAGGATGAAATCTGACTTCTTAGTGCTCCTCTGTTAGAGAAAAGGTGGCCTTATTTAAAAATTACCTCTCCAAGGTTCTGGTGCAGTGGTTCATGCCTATAATCCCAGCACTTTGGGAGGCCGAAGTGGGCAGATTGCTTGAGCCCAGGAGTTCGAGACCAGTCTGGCAAAACTGTGAAACCCTCTCACTATTAAAAACAATTTTAAACATTAGCTGGTGTGGTGGTGCGTATCTGTAGTCCCAGCTACTCAGGAAGCTAAGGTGGGAGGATCATTTGAGCCCAGGAGGTCAAGGCTGCAGTGAGCTGTGATTGTCCCACTGCACTCAGCCTGGGCAACAGAACAAGACCCTGTCTCAAAAAAGAAAAAAAAAAGAAAAAGAAAGAAAGAAAGAAATTACCTCTCCATATTCTGTTTTTTGTAGTTCAGTTATATCCCTTTTAGGGTAGGGAGAACAAATATTTCTTTTTGTTTATTTGTTTATTTGTTTTTTTGAGACGGAGTCTCTCTCTGTTGCCCAGGCTGGAGTGCAGTGGCGCAATCTCGGCTCACTGCAAGCTCCGCCTCCCAGGTTCACGCCGTTCTCCTGCCTCAGCCTCCCGAGTAGCTGGGACTACAGGCACCCGCCACCATGCCCAGCTAATTTTTTACATTTTTTAGTAGAGACGGGGTTTCACCGTGTTAGCCCAGATGGTCTCGATCTCCTGACCTCGTGATCCACCTGCCTCGACCTCCCAAAATGCTGGGATTACAGGCGTGAGCCACCGCGCCCGGCCAGAGAGAACAAATATTTCTAGCAAATGTGTCCTTGTAGAGATCACAGATCATCATCACGGATGGGAGGCAAAACTAGATTGCAGCTTCGACTCGGACAGACAGAACAGCGTGCAGAGGCTCACATTGTGAATTTCAGCTCCAGACCAACTGCAGGAATAAACCAGGAATCCCAGGAGGACCCTCAGACCCTCTGAAGGAAGCGGACTGCTCCTGCAGGACCCAGGAGACACTCCAAATTATGTGAGTGCCCCAACTGCGGAAGTGGGAAAGGGAGATCCTCCGCCCTCAAATACACACCCCTTATGGGGAAACTGAAGTTCTAGTTTGCAGGAGAAGATTCTGACCTTATCTGGAGCTGAGTCAATTTAGAGAGACACGCAAAATACAGGGATAGAGGATGCAGCTGGAAAGGCCTGGGGAGCTCGCTGGGTCCCCAAGCAGGCCACTCCTGCCTGGCATCACAAGGATCCTTCAGGAGGGTGGCCAGAGGCACGGGGGAAACACCACAGGAAGAAGGAAGTCTCCAGCTGAACTTTGTAATAATTTGAACCAGTCGAGAAGCCTCCTGGCCATACGGGGGAGGGTGCAAATCCTGCATGCAGAATCCACAGGCTGGGGAAGAACTAAAGCCCTTTTCTTTTGCCACTGGGAGGTGGGTAGACTGGGGCAAGTTCTCAGCCCTGCTTACCCCCTGCCTGGAAACAGACTCAGGGTTGTTAGCGGGGACACAGTGGGAGTGAGCTCAGCCCTTTGGATTGCGTAGGAGCTGGGTGAGGCTGGTGACTGTTGGTTTTCTCCCACTTCCCTGACAACCTGCATGACTCCACAGAGGCAGCCATAATCCTCCTACACAACTCCATTGACCTGGGAATCTCACTCCCATCCCCTCACAGCAGCCACAGCAAGACCTGCCCAAGGAGAGTCTGAGCTCAGATCAGGCCTAGCCCTGCCCCTCACCTGATGGTCCTTCCCTACCCGCCCTAGTAGCTGAAGACAAAGGGCATATATTCTTGGGAGCTCCAGGACCCCGCCCACTACCAGTCCCTCTCCACACTACCATAGCTGATGCTGTCTGGAAAGAGCCACCTCCTGGCAGAAGGCCAACCAGCACAAAAATAGAGCATTAAACCACCAAAGCTAAGAACCAGGGATCCGTTTCACCCCCCTGCCACCTCCCCCATAACAGATGCAGGTATCCACGGCTGAGAGACACACAGACAGTTCATACCACAGAACTCTGTGCCAATAACCCACAGTACCAGCTCACAGCCTGGTGGACTTGCTGGGTGGCTAGACCCGGAAGAGAGATAACCATTACTACAGTTTGGCTCTCAGGAAGCCACATCCATAGGAAAAGGGCGAGAGTACTACATCGAGGGAACACCTCATGGGATAAAAGAATATGAACAACAGCCTTCAGCCATAGACCTTCCCTCTGACAGAGCCTACCCAAATGAGAAGGAACCAGAAAACCAAATCTGGTAATATGATAAAACAAGGCTCTTTAACACCTCCCAAAAAATCATACTAGCTCACCAGCAATGGATCCAAACTGAGAAGAAATCCCTGATTTACCTGAAAAAAGAATTCAGAAGGCTAGTTATTAAGCTAATCAGAGGCACCAGAGAAAGGCAAACCCCAGTGCAAGGAAATCCAAAAAACAATAGAAGAAGCAAAGAGAGAAATAGTCAAGGAAATAGATAGCATAAAGAAAAAACAATCAAAACTGCAGGAAACACTGGACACACTTATAGAAATGTAAAATGCTCTGGAAAGTCTCAGCAATAGAATTGAACAAGTAGAAGAAAGAAATTCAGAGCTCAAAGACAAGGTCTTCAAATTAACCCAATCCAACAAAGACAAAGGAAACAGACTAAGAAAATATTAACAAAGCCTCCAAGAAGTCTGAGATTATGTTGAATGACCAAACTTAAGAATAATTGATGTTCCTGAGGAAGAAGAGAATTCTAAAACTTTGGAAAACATATTTGGGGGAATAATAGAGGAAAACTTCCCCAGCCTTGCTACAGACCTAGACATGCAAATACAAGAAGCACAAAGAACAACTGGGAAATTCATTGCAAAAAGATCATCACCTAGGCACATTGTCATCAGGTTATCTAAAGTTAAGACAAAGGAAATAATCTTAAGAGCTGTGAGACAAAAGCACCAGGTAATCTATACAGGAAAAACCATCAGATTAACAGCAGATATCTCTCTCACCAGAAACCCTACAAACTAGAAGGGATTGGGGCCCTATCTTTTGCTTTCTCAAACAAAACAATTATCAGCCAAGAATTTTGTATCCAGTGAAACTAAGCATCATATATGAAGGAAAGATATAGTCTTTCTCAGACAAACAAACGATGAGAGAATTTGCCACTACCAAGCCACCACTACAGGAACTGCTAAAAGGAGCCCTAAATCTTGAAACAATTCCCGGAAACACATCAAAACAGAAACCTCTTTAAAGCATAACACAGGACGTATAAAATAAAAATACAATTTAAAAACAAAAAACCAAGGTACACAGTCAACAAAGAGCATGATGAATGCAATGGTACCTCACATTTCAATACTAACATTGAATGTAAATGGCCTAAATGCTCCACTTAAAAGATACAGAACTGCAGAATGGATAAGAATTCACCAACCAACTATCTGTTGCCTTCAAGAGACTCACCTAACACATAAGGACTCACATAAACTTAAAGTAAAGAGGTGGAAAAGACATTTCATGCAAATGGACACCAAAAGTGAGGAGGGGCAGCTATATTTATATCAGACAAAACAAACGTTAAAGCAACAGCAGTTAAAAAAGACAAAGAGGGACATTATATAATGGTAAAAGACCTTGTCCATCAGGAAAATATATATGCATCTAACACTGGAGCTCCCAAATTTATAAAACAATTACTAATAGACCTAAGAAATGAGATAGATGGCAACACAATAATAGTGGGGGACTTCAATACTCCACTGACAGCACTAGACAGGTCATCAAGATGGAAAGTCAACAAAGAAGCAATGGATTTAAACTATGCCTTGGAACAAATGAACTTAACAGATATATACAGAACATTCCATCCAACAACCACAAAATACATATTCTATTCAACAGTGCATGGAACTTTCTCCAAGATAGATCACATGATACGACACAAACAAGCCTCAATAAATTTAAGAAAACTGAAATTATATCAAGCATTCTGTCAGACCAGAGTGGAATCAAACTGGAAATAGACTCCATAAGGAACATTCAAAATCATGCAAAGACATGGAAATTAAATAACCTGCTCCTGAATGATCATTGGGTCAAAAACGAAATCGAGATGGAAATTAAAAAATTATTTGAACTGAACAACAATAGTGACACAACCTATCAAAACCTCTGGGATACGGCAGTGCTAAGAGGAAAGTTCATATCCCTAAACACCCACATCAAAAAGACTGAAAGAACACAACCTGACATTCTAAGGTCACATCTCAAGGAACTAGAGAAACAAGAACAAATCCAACCCAACCCCAGCAGAAGAAAGGAAATAACCAAGATCAGAGCAGAACTAAATGAAATTGAAACAACAACAAAAAGATACAAAAGATAAGTGAAACAAAAAGCTGGCTCCTTGAAAAGATAAATAAAATTGATAGATGATTAGCAAGATTAACCAAGAAAAGAAGAGAGAAAATCCAAATAATCTCAATAATAAATGAAATGGGAGATATTACAACTGACACTGCAGAAATACAAAAGATCATTCAAGGCTACTATGAACACTTTTATGCACATAAAGTAGAAAACTTAGAAGAGATGGATAAATTCCTGGAAAGATACAACCCTCCTAGCTTAAATCAGGAAGAATTAGATACCCCGAACAGACCAATAACAAGCAGTGAGATTGAAATGGTAATTTAAAAATTACCAACAAAAACAAGTCCAGACCAGACAGATTCACAGCAGAATTCTACCAGACATTCAAAGAAGAATTAGTAGCAATCCTACTGACACTATTCCACAAAATAGAGAAAGACAGAACCATCCCTAATTCTTTCTATGAAGCCAGCATCACTTTAATACCAAAACCAGGAAAAAACATAACCAGAAAAGAAAACTACAGACCAATATCCCTGATGAATATAGATGCTAAAATCCTTAACAAAATACTAGCTAACTGAATCCAACAACATATCAAAAAAGATAATTCACCGTGAAGAGGTGGGTTTCATACCAGGGATGCAGGGATGGTTTAACATACATGAGTCAATAAATGTGATACACCACATAAACAGAATTAAAAACAAAAATCATATGATCATCTCAACAGATGCAGAAAAAGCATTTGACAAAATCCAGTATCCCTTTTCGTTTAAAACTCTCGGCAAAATCATCATACAAGGGACATACCTCAATATAATAAAAGCCATCTATGACAAACCCACAGCCAACATAATACTGAATGGGGAAAAGTTGAAAGGATTCCCTCTGAGAACTGAAACAAGACAAGGATGGCCATTCTCACCATTCCTCTTCAACATAGTAGTGGAAATCCTAGCCAGAGAAAACAGACAAGAGAAAGAAAGAAAGGGCATCCAAATTGATAAAGAGGAAGTGAAATTGTCACTGTTTGTTGACAATATGATTGTTTACCTCAAAAACCCTAAAGACTCCTCCAGAAAGCTCCTAGAACTGATAAAAGAATTCGGCAAAGTTTCGGATACAAGATTAATGTACACAAATCAGTAGCTCTTCTATACACCAACAATGACCAAGCTGAGAATCAAATCAAGAACTCAACCTCTTTTACGATAGCTGCAAAAGATAAAATACTTAGGAATATACCTAGACAAGGAGATGAAACAGTCTCTACAAGGAAAACTACAAAACACTGCTGAAAGAAATCATAGATGACACAAATGGAAACGCATCCCATGCTCATGCATGGGTAGATTCAATATTGTGAAAATGACCATACTGCCAAAAGCAATCTACAAATTCAATGCAATCCCCATTAAAGTACCACCATTATTCTTCACAGAACTTGAAGAAACAATTCTAAAATTCATATGGAACCCAAAAAAAGCCTGCATAGCCAAAGCAAGACTAAACAAAAAGAACACATCTGGAGGCATCACACTACCAGATTTCAAACTGTATTATGAGGTCATAGTCACCAAAAACAGCATGGTACTGGGATAAAAATAGGCACATAGACCAATGGAACAGAATAGAGAAGGCAGAAATAAACCCAAATACTTACAGTCAACTGATCTTCAACAAAGCAAACGAAAACATAAAGTGGGGAAAGGACAACCTTTTCAACAAATGGTGCTGAGATAATTGGCTAGCCACATGTAGGAGAATGAGACTGGATCCTCATTTCTCACCTTATACAAAAATCAACTCAAGATGGATTAAGGACTTTCAGACCTGAAACTCTAAAAATTCTAGAGGATAACACTGGAAAAACCCTTATAGACATTGGCTTAGGCAAGGATTTCATGACCAAGAACCCAAAAGCAAATTCAATAAAAACAAAGATAAATAGCTGGGACCTAATTAAACTAAAGAGCTTTTGCACTGCAAAAAGAACAGTCAGTGGAGTAAACAGACAACCCACAGAGTGGGAGAAAATCCTCACAATCTATACATCTGACAAAAGACTAATATCCAAAATCTACAATTAACTCAAATAAATCAGCAATTTAAAAAAATCCCATCAGAAATTGGGCTAAGGACATGAATAGACAATTCTCAAAAGAAGATATACAAATGGCCAACAAACATACAAAAAAAATGCTCAATATCACTAATGATCAGGGTAATGCAAATCAAAACCACAATGCCATACCACCTTACACCTGCAAAAATGGCCATAATCAAAAAATCAAAAAACAGTAGATGTTGACGTGGATGTGGTGATCAGGGAACACTTCTACATTGCTAGTGGGAATGTAAACTAGTACAACCGCTATGGAAAACAGTGTGCAGATTCCTTAAAGAACTAAAAGTAGAACTACCATTTGATCCAGTAATCCCACTACTGGGTATCTACTCAGAGGAAAATAAGTCATTATACAAAAAAAGATACTTGCACACGCATGTTTATAGTGGCACAATTCGCAATTGCAAAATCGTGGAACCAACCCAAATGCCCATCAATCAATGGGTGGATAAAGATTCTGTAGTATATATATACGAGGGATTACTACTCAGCTATAAAAAGAAAAGAATTAATGGCATTCGCAGTGACCTAGATGAGATTGGAGACTATTATTCTAAGTGAAGTAACTCAGGAATGGGAAACCAAACATCATATGTTCCTACTGATATATGGGAGCTAAGCTATGAGGATGCAAAGGCTTAAGAATGATACAAAGGAGTTTGGGGATTTGGAGGGAAGGGTGGGAGGGAGCAAGGAATAAAAGACTACAAATAGGGTGTAGTGTATACTGCTCAGGTGATGGGTGCACCAAAATCTCACAAATCACCACTAAAGAACGTACTCATATAACCAAACACCACGTGTACTCCAATAACCTATGGTAAAAGAAAAAAGGGAAAAAAAATATCCTTTTAGTAAAGAATGGCAATGAAAAGAGATATTTATGTTCTACCATAAAATAATAGCTGGTTGTCACCACAATTTTAATAATACAATTAAGAGCCCATAGTGAATTTATCAAAACGTTTAATCTATAAACGAAGATGCAATTCAAGGACGGTTCATGACATGTTGGGTTTGAAGACACATTCGAAATTATTACTTTAACCACGCCCCCCAACACTCCATTTTTAAATCATGAATCCAAAGATCAAAGAGATTGAGTAACTTTCTAAGCTAACATGCAGAGCAGTAAGATAGCAGGAAGATGTCAAGATCGGGATCTAGAATTTGAGTTGTGTCTCTACATCCTGTCATTTCTATCATCTTTCTGGTGTCATTTTTTTTTTTGAAATGGAGTCTCTCACTGTCACCCAGGCTGGAGTGCAGTGGCACGATCTCAGCTCATGGCAACCTCTGCCTCCCAGGTTCAAGCGATTCTCCTGCCTTAGCCTCACGAGTACCTGGGATTACAGGCGCCCGCCACCAGGCCCGGCAAATTTTTGTATTTTTAGTAGAGACAGGGTTTCATCATGTTGGCCAGGCTGGTCTCAAACTCCTGACCTCACGTGATCCACCCACCTTGGCCTCCCAAAGTGCTAGGATTATAGGCGTGAGCCACTGCACCCAGCTGCAGTATTTCTCTCTTACAAGTTTATCTCGTAACATCTGTTTGGCGTGTCAGGGCTTTCTCTTATTTCTTGGACTGTCAAGGATACCCCTTCTGTTCTAGTCTGATTATTCATTTTTTTTATTTCCTTTTTAGACCAGATCCAAAAATTCTAATATTTGAAAATATGAGTGCCTGAAGGAAAGAACAGAATGGAAGAAAGGCAGTACTCAAAGCAATAGTAAAGAAATACTCTAGAACAAACAAAAATCCTCAGATTGAAAAGACAAAAGATGAATAAAAAATGAATCACACAAAACGGTACTGTAAAAATTTCAGAACGCTAAATATAAAGAGAAAATCTGAAAGTCTTGCAGAGAAAGAGATAAAATAAAAACCGAATATCAACTAAGAAAACAGAATGAGATCATCAGACTTTTCTTCAGTAACTCTGAAGCAAAGATGACAGTGAAACAGACATCTCAAAGGTTGTATTAGGCCATTCTTCCATTGCTATAAAACATATCTGAGGCTGGGTAATTTATCAAGAAAAGAGGTTTAATTGGCTTACAGGTCTGCAGGCTATACAGGAATCATGGCATCTGCATCTGCTAAGCTCCTGGTGAGGCCTCGGCGAGCTTTTACTCATGGTGGAAAGTAAAGCAGAAGCAGGCACATCACTTGGCAGAGCAGGAGCAAGAGAGAGAGGAAGGAGGTACCACTCACTTTTAAACAACCAGATCTCATGAGAACTCATTCACCATTGCAAGGACAGCACCAAGCCATGAGGGATCCGCCCCCATGACCCAAATACCTTGCATTAGGCCCAAACTCCAACATTAGTGATTACATTTCAACATGAGATTTGGAGGAGACCAATATCCAAACCATATCAAAGGTCAAAATACAAATATTTCTAAGCTCAGCCAAAGTGTAAGAGCAAATAAACACATTATCACATTATAACATCACTAATCACAAACTTATGTAAAACATTACTGGAGATGTTCTACAGGGGGAAAAAATCTGAGACACAGAAAGAAGATCAAAACAATGGTGACTACTAGAATAAGAATAAACTTAGATCAATGGAATGGAATTGAGAATTCAGAAATAAACTCAGGAATTTATAGTCAACTGATATTGACAAGGGCAACAAGAAAATTCAATGGAGAAAAAGAGAGTCTTTTCAACAAATGGTGCTGGAGCAACTGGATAGCCACATGCAAAAGAAAGAAGTTGGACACCTACCTCACACTATACAAATGTTAACTCAAAACAGATCAAAGACCTAAGTGCAAAAGCTAAAATTATAAAACTCTTAATCCAGGCACAGTGTCATATGCCTGTAGTCCCAGCTACTCAGGAGGTTGAGATTAAAGAATCACTTGAACCCAGGAGTTTATGACCCACCTGGGCAACATAATAAGACCTTGCCTAAAAAGAGAGAGAGAGAGAGAGAGAGAGAGAGAGAGAGGAATGAAGGAAGGAAGGAAGGAAGGAAGGAGAAAGAAAAAGAAAGAAAAGAAAGAAAGAAAAGAAAGAAAGAAAGAGAAAGAAAGAAAAGAAAGAAAGAAAGAAAGAAAGAAAGAAAGAAAGAAAGAAAGAAAGAAAGAAAGAAAGAAAGAAAGAAAGGAGGGAAGAAAGAAGGAAAGAAAGAGACATAAATCTTCATGACATTGGATTAGGCAATTGTTTCTTAGCTATGACACCAAAAGTACAAACAGCAAAACAAAGAATAATGATAATTTAGACTTCATCAAAATTAAAACTTTTGGCTTCACAGAATATAATTTAAAAATAAAAGACAACACACAGAACAGTAGAAAATATGTGCAAATCATACATCTAATAAAAGATTTGCATCTAGAAGATATAAAGAGCTCTTACAATGCAATAATAAAAGGAAAAATAATACAACATTTTAAATGGGCAAAAGGGGTGAATAGATATATTTCCAAAAAAGATGTACAAATGGCCAGTGAGCACATGAAAATACACTCAACATTATTAGTTATTAGAGACATGCAAATCAGAACCACAATGAAATACCACTTCACACCCACTAGGCTGGCTCCAGACAGTAATAAGTGTTGACAACAATGTGGAGAAATTGAATCCTCATGCATTGCTGGTGGGAATTTATAATGGTGCAGCTACTTTGGAAAAAAGTTTTGCAATGTCTCAAAAGGTAAACATAGCATTACTGTGTGACCTAACAATTCCACTCCTAGGTATATAAACAAGACAAATAGAAGCATACATTCACACAAGAACTTGTATACAATGTTTTTAGCAGCATTACTCATAATAACCAAAAAGTAGAAACAGCTCTAATGTTTACCAATAACAAATAGATTTTTTAAATGTAGTATATCCATACAATGGAATATTATTCCCCCATAACAAGGACTGAAGCACTACAATATGGATGAACTTCAAAAAAATTATGCTAAGTGAAAGCAGCCAGTCACAAAAGGGGACATATTATATGATTCCATTTATATGAAATTTCTAGAATAGGCAAATACATAAAGACAAAAAGTAGATTACTGGTGGCTTAAAGGTAGGGAAAGTTGTGGGAGGAAAAGGATGGGTTTCTTTTAGAAAAGACAAAAGCATTCTAAGATGAAATTGTGTTGATGGTCACAAACTTTTTGAATATACTTTTAAGAACATGAAAATGCACACTTTTAATTAGTGAGTTGTAAGCAGTGTAAGTTGTATTTCCATAATGATGTTTTAAATTAGTTTTTAGCCAGGTATGGTAGCTGACACCTGTAATACCAGCACTTTGGGAGGCCAAGCTACATGGATGGCTTAAGCACAGGAGTTCAAGATCAGCCTGGGCAACATGGTGAAACCTCATCTCTACAACAACAACAACAAAAAATACAAAAATATAAAAATTAGCCAGGTGTAGTGGCACATTTCTGTAGTCCCAGCTACTCTGGAGGCTGAGATGGGAGAATCACCTTAGGCTAGGGAGTCAAGGCTGCAGTGAGCCATGATCACGCCACTGCACTCCAGCCTAGGCAACACAGCAAGATGCTGTCTCAAAAATAAATAAAAAAAAGAAAGAAATTAGTTTTAAAAAAACTAATCTTCAAAACCATTTTAAAAACAATATGTAGACAGTGTTATAGGCATTGAATTATGTTGAAAAAGCTGTTAATAAACCAAGAACAAGGGGTTAAAAAAAAAACTAGTGCAACACCACTAAAGCAGTATTCAGAGAAAAAATTCAGAGCCTTAAATATATTCATTAAAAACCAAAAAGACTAAAAATAAATGAGATAAACTTTCAACTCAAGAAATTAAAGAACAACAAAATAAGCCTCCCCCCAAAAAGAATAATGAAGGAACAAATAAATAGAAATGCAGAAATCAATAAATTTGAAAACACAACTAAAAGAAAAATTCAAAAATTGTTGATCAATTAAACTTAAAGCTTTTCTTTGAAAAGGACAGTAAAATAGGCATAAACATAGCAGGAGGCACTCTTGATGATGTGCTTTTGTTTTCTGTCCTCTAACTGCAACACTCTCCCCAAGTATCATGTTCATTCAAGGTGCCCCTCCCTCAACTCTACAAAACTGATCTCAGAGAGGAGGCTTCCCCGTCTGCTTTTGCCACCAGGCTCAGTGGAGACCAATTCAGCCATCATGAGAATTCTCCAACATTACAGTATCTTTTGTTTGTTTGTTTTCTCTTAATGTGGTAAGAACATTTGACATGAGATCTACCCACTTAACAAATTTTTAAGTGCACCATACATTGTCACCTCTAGGTAGAATGTTGTATATCAAATCTCTGAGCTAATTCATCTTGTTTAACTGGAACATTATGCCCATTTCTTAGTAACTCCCCTGTTTCCCTTTGCCTCCAGCCCCTGAAAATCATCATTTCTCTCTTTGATTCTATGAATGTGACTATTTCAGATATCTTATATAAGTGGAATCATGCAGTATTTGTCTTTCTTTGACCGGCTTATTTCATTTAGCATAATGTCCTAAAGGTCCATCAATGTCATGCCGTATTGCAGAATATCCTTCTTTTTCAAGGCTGCATAATACTCCATTGTATGTATATACTGCATTTCATATCTTGGCCACTGTGAATAGTGCTGCTATAAACATGGAAGTGCAGATAGCTCTTACTACCATGTAACCCAGCCTTCCCACTTCAGGATATGTATCCAAAAGAATTGAAATCAAGATAACAGTATCTTGATGATTATGAAAGGGCACAAAGAGGTGGAGGCAAAGATGGTCATTGGGACAGTGGGTGTCATGGATGATTCCCTCATCGTTGAGCCTGCTTCTCCCAAGATTCTGAGGGTGAAGCAACATATATCACAGTAATCTCTGGCGTTGACACAGTCATGAACCATCATTTTCTGAACTTCACAAAAGAATCTTACAAAAAGTAAAGTGATTATATAAAATTCATCAAAGACAAACTCAAGAAAACCAAAGCATAAAGAGTAAAACCTTTACAACCAGAGCTGCAGAACAAATCAAGCACATAAGCACACGACACTAAGAATATTTACATTAACAATTGGTAGCATTTACGTGCACCAGACACCATTGTAAGTTCTTCACTTGTATTAACTCATTTAATTGTCATAATATTGCACAGTAGGTACTATTATTGGCTCCATTTTCCAAATAAGGACATGGGGCAGAGCAGTTAGTTAATTTACTCTAGTTTACAATGCTAGTATGTGTGGGAGTCAAGATTGACATACAAGCCCTCTAGCTCCAGAATCTATATGCTTAGCCATTATGAGTAACCCCAGTAATCTAAACAACAACAAACATGAATCCAGATGGCAGAAGGATATTTTGACTCAATAAATGACTTATTTATGTATGGCTTTTAAAAAGAAAAATATTCACAAATACGACTATTGTAAATTGATCACATGTCATCATAGCTGGTATTGCTTTTCCTCATTCACAGAACATCGAGATTTAGACATATGAATTGATATAACCTTGAGTTCTATATATGTATTTTGATTTATATTTATTCGTAATAGAGGCTTTTTAAAAAATTACATACATCATCCAAAATAAAACATCAACTTTTAAAATGTATGATTTAAAAAGATGAAAAATAGAGATTTTGAAAATAAGGGTAGACCAGGTAAAAATTGGTAGCAAGAAACATAAAATCTACGTAATATGGTTGAATTTCTAAAAAAAAAAAATGAATTTCAATATTAGCACAAGAATAAATAAACTTATTATACCAGTTAACCATAGAATAAGTTAGAAAATCAGTCAAAGTCTAGCTCCTTAAAAAAAGCCACAGGGTCCAAATAGTTTCATAGGTAAATTCTACAAAATTTTCAAGAGACAGGTGCTATAAACAGGCATCTTCTAGTCCTGGGGTCAGGAAACAACAGCATAGTTTGCTATTGCCTGCTTTTGTGAAGATTGGAACACACTCTCGGTCACCTGCATACAGCCTATGGCTGCTTTACTGCTACAAGAGCAGAGTTGAGTAGTTGTGACAGACCTGTAAAACCTAAAATACTTACTGTTACTTTACAGAAGTTTGCCAACTCCTGTCCTACAGAAGAAATACAATGATCAATGAACACAAGTGGTGGCCATAAAAATGCACCACTCAAGCAGGACACGGTGTCTCACACCTGTCATCCCAGCACTTTGGGAGGCTAAGGCGGGCAGATCACGAGGTCAGGAGTTCAAGACCAGCCTGGCTAACATGATGAAACCGTGTCTCTACTAAAAATACAAAAACTAGCCAGGCGTGGTGGCAGATGCCTGTAATCCCAGCTACTCAGGACCCTGAGGCAGGAGAATTGCTTGAACCTGGGAGGTGGAGATTGCCGTGAGCCAAGATTGTGCCACTGCACTCCAGCCTAGGCGACAGAGCAAGACCCCGTCTCAAAAACAAAAAAAAAGAAAAAAGAAAGAAAAAAGGAAGAAAGAAGGAAGGAAGGAAGGAAGGAAGGAAGGAAGGAAGGAAGGAAGGAAGGAAAAAGGGAGGGAGGGAGGGGAGGGGATGGGAGGGGACAGGAGGGGAGGGGAGGGGAGAATGCATCACCCAGATCTTTTGCTGTAGGAATATAATAGACAGGCACCCTGACAATCGAAAGCACTCCTGCGTTCACCCCAAGGCCATGCTGCCCAGGGGCTGCTTCAAGCCAGTGACTAAACACAGCAAGGCTATATATATGGATCCATTCCTGCCAGACATAGGACTCCTCTGAGAGGAGACTTCAGCTCCAGGGCTCCACAACGGCCTGAGTGAAACATTTAACTGTTGATGTTTGATATCAATTGTTAGTAGAGAAACTGATTTTCTCACATGGATGGGAAATTGAATAGGGCTAGTGATTTCACTTTACCTCATTTTTTGTTAATATTCAGAAGAACCTATTCATATATTATTTGCATGAAGTGTATGTGTGTATGTGTGTGTGTGTGCGTGTGTATGCATGTGCGTGTGTATGCATGTGCGTGTGTGCTTTAAATTGAAGTGGTAGCAATTCTCTTCTTTCTCCCTATGGCCTATTGGGTAATAAATATTTGAGGGTTCACAAATAGTGCACATCTTATGTATGCACAATCTATAAGCTCCTTCAAAGATGAAGGTTGCAAAGAAATTGCATTATCTGGGGGTTCTTGTTCTACTAATTCAACAGAAAATAACTGCTCACTTATCAGAAAAGAATACATAGGCCAGGCGCAGTGGCTACGCTTGTAATCCCAGCATTTTGGGAGGCCGAGTTGGGTGGATCACCTGAGGTCAGGAATTTGAGACCAGCCTGGACAACATGGTGAAACCCCATCTCTACTAAAAATACAAAAATTAGCTGGGCGTGGTGGTGGGCACCTGTAGTCCCAGCTACTCAGGAGGCTGAGGCAGAAGAATCGCTTGAACTCAGGAGGCGGAGGTTGCAGTGAGCTGAGATCGCACCATTGCACTCCAGCCTGGGCAACAAGAGCGAAACTCCATCTCAAAAAAATTTTTTTTAAAAAAAAGAATACATAGAGCACCTACTTCCAATAAACTTTCAATAATAAGAGAGGGCTCAGTGAGGATAGATGGATAGATAGATGATAGATAGATAGATAGATGATAGATAGATAGATAGATAGATAGATAGATAGATAGATAGATAGATGATAGATAGATAGATTATAGATAGATGACAGATATAGATATAGATAGATTGACAAGAAACCCACATATATATATATACATAGACAAGAAACCCATATATATTATATATATATATATTCAGTAATTGTCTAGATGTATCAAAATACATATTACACTATGGTTTGTAATTTGCTGTCAGTGTCACCCAGACTAAGCATCAGATAGAACTTGCTGTGTTTTCCAAGCAAGTTTTACAAAAGGAAATGACTGGTCCTGAGGAGTTGTGAGAACCGAGCTGTCATTCTTTGAATGTGGTAGATGTCTCTGTCCTTGAGACTCATAATTAGATAAAACATTCTGAGAAGACCATGCCTAGAACAAAACCTCATCTAGGCCATATGACAATTCTTTTCCACTCAAGCAGCCTCACTTTCATGGGTGGAATTTACTGAAGATGAGATGGTTTATTTATCTGCCCTCACAATCCATCTGCTCCTGATATCTCTTTAGTGAAGTCTTTTAATATTATGAGGTGCACATCAATTCCTAATGGCAGCCAGAGTCCATGTTTTGACTTCCCCTGAAAAACTTTAATAACTCATAGTTAACATCTTGTCAGCCTTAGCACTCTCTTCCGTATTGGACCAGAGAGCAAACTTGGAGCAGGACCGGATCATGTAAGCAACAATGTTTTCTTAGCGTGTAGGTTTCATGGCTGTAGCTAGCAAACTTAAGAGATGGATCACTGATTTGAATCAACTCAAATCCCAGGAGTTAGTGATTCAGGTTCCATTGAAGCCTGGTGTAGCGTCTACAACAGGTGGCCATCTAGGATTGAAGCCAACCCATAGTCTTGATCCTTTACCCACCCTACCCTGGGTATGCTCAAAATATGCCTGTCCCACTAGGAACCCTTAAAAGCAAGTGTCCTTGGCCAAGGGCCAACCGCAGTACAGAGAAAGAATATCAGCAGAAAGATACACTAGCCCAGTGCACCTGGACAAAGGCATAGCTCACTCCTGTCTCTTAGCACCATAGTCTTACTCTAATCGTGCCTCTAGATTCCAAGGATCTGTCTGTCTGTACCAGGGAGAACTGGCATTCCTCCCTTGGTTTAGGCAAACACAACTTTATCGTTTGTGCATTTGTTTGATGTAATAATGGCAAACATTTGTTGAACCCCTACCATAGCCAAGCAGTTTTCACTTGCATTCTTATTTAACCCTTACAACTACTGTACCCCATGAGACAGATTAGTTTTGCTCCCATTTTACTGCTGACAAACGGGAGATTTAAAAAGCTACTTTGCCCAAGATCACACAGCTTGACAATGGTGAACCAGGACTCAGGGCTAAATCTCTCTGATTCCAAAGCCCAAGCTACTGACTACTACATAATAGGGCCCCAAATGTGTTAGTGCCATGAGCTGGTCATCTAACAACACTTAAGATTGTTTCTGACAAATCCAATTTCATAGAAATTTGAGAATATTTTTAAATTGGTATGCAGCCATCCATATATTTATTCATTCAAGAAACATTTGTTGAGGGTCTACTATGTCTCATCCCAGATGCAGCCAAGTTTCAAATATTAGGAAGATACTATATCTTAGGAACTCACAGGCTAGTAAGGGAACAGAAACACAAATAACCATAATACAATAAGATAGAAGGACAACAATGAGAATACATCAACGGGTTCCCCTCTTTACAGACTTTCCGTATTTCTCAGCCTTTATTTAGGTTATGTATTCTTTGGTAGTTTTCCTAACTACAGTCTTGCAACTCACAAAGAAATTTTGTTATACTCTCTCCCTCACATAAAAAACCAGATTTGTTAAAGCATCAATAATTTAATAATTCTTTCTCAAACATTTGACCATGATAGCTAATATATTTCTGTTTATTTTTTAAACTTATTTTTTATTTACATAATGCTCAGATTAATTTAAATCTCTCAAACATTATTACCTTAAAGATTGTTCTGGGAGGAAATATTTGCAGAAGACATATCTGATAATGGACCATTATCCAAAATATACAAAGAACTTTTAAAAGTCAACAATAAGAAAATGAACAATCTAATTTTAAAATGAGCAAAAGATCTGAATAGACACTTTGCCAGAGAAGATATACAGATGGCAGTTAAGCATATAGAAAGACACTGAACATCATATGTCATTAGGAAATTGAAAATTAAAGCAATAATGAGATACAAATACATACCTATTAGAATGATCAAAGTCCAAAGCAACACCAAATGCTGGCAAGGATGTGGAGCAACAAGAACTCTCAGTCATTGCTGGTGGAAATGTCCCTTTAGGAGACAGTTTGGCAGTCTCTTACAAAACTAAATATACTCTTACCATACGATCCAGTAGTCATGCTTCTGAATTTACCCACGAGTTGAAAACTCTGTCTACACAAAAAGCACGAAAATGTTTAAAGCAGTTTTATTTGTAATTGCCTCATTTTGGAAGCACCTAAAATGTCCTACCATGGGTAAAAGGATAAATAAATGGTGGTGCATCCAGACAATTGAATATGATTCAGCCTTAAAAAGAAATGAGCAGCCAAACCATGAAAAGATATGGAGTAAACTTAAATGCGTATTGCTAAGGGAAAGAAGCCAATCTGAAAAAGCCACATACTGTGTGATTCCAACTACGTGACATTCTTTAAAAGGCAAAACTGTGGAAAGTAAAAGGATCACTGGTTGCCAGGGGTAGGAGGGGGAGAGGGATGATGAGGCAGAGCACAAAGAATTTTTAGGGCAGTGACACTACTCTGCAGGATACTATAATGGTGGATACATGTTATGATACATTTGCCAAAACTCACAGAATGTCCAACATTAAAAGTGAACCCTAACGTAAACTATGCACTTTGGTGTGTCACTGTAGGTCCATCAGTTGTCACGAATGTGCCACTCTGGTGCAGGATTTTGATAGGAGAGGCTGCGCATATGTGGAGGGAGGGAGTATGCGGGAGATCTCTGTACATTTCACTTGGTTTTGCTCTGAACCAAAAACTGCTCCAAAATATAAAGTTTATTTTTTAAAAACTGCTCATTCCAAATTGATCTTTTATCTATTCTAGCCTCTAATCATGTATTGAATGTATTTTTCCTTGAAGATTTATAATCCTCTGCAATGTCCAAACCACTCAATTCATTTCATCTAATGCAATGAACAAAAAGCAATTCAGGAAAGGGAAGTTGAGTTGCTGGGACACAGCAGTGCTGGTGCATGTACCAAAGCCATCCCACAAAACAAGGAGATGCTTCATGTCAGATATATTCTGCAGCTACAGTGCAAACATGCCCACATCCCTTCTAATACAATCCGGTTCAATACTGTCTAGTCAAGCTCTCAGAGCTCTCTTAAAATAACCTGAATCCCCACTCCACTCTTCTTACTAACCACATGTTTTGGGAAAAAACACCATTAGGGTGCAACTGGCACTGACATTTTCCAAATAAAACATTTATTGCTAAAAATATAATTTGTCTTGTTTTTCTCTTGTAGACACTAGTTTTGCTGGCAAATAGAAATAAGAGTTGCAATTATTGTGGTGAAGCGGTTGGAGTGCCTGTGGGTTTTTTTTTTTTTTCTTCCTTTCTTTCTTTCACATTTCCACAGGCCAGCAGCCACAGTGCTGGCTTTCCCACCAGCCAGGACTCCTGAAAACTCCCTAGGTTTCTTCTGATGGACTTCCTGGCAACAAGGCATGAGCCCCCGATGCAGATATGCTACTTCGAGCTCATTGAAGGCTCTACTGTTTTCCCATAACTGTTCATTTGCCATTGGGATGATAGCATCCGTGCTTAATTTTTATTTTGGTATAAGGTTATGTCTCACACTATTTTATGGAGGATGTTTCAGCCATCTACTGCTACATAGCAAACCACCCCAAAAAGTCGGTGGCTTAAAACAACAATAATGCATTGTTTGTCATGATCCTGTGGGTTGACTGGACAGTTCTGTTCATAGCTGGAGTCCCTTATGCGGTTGCATTCAGCTGAAAAATTGGCTCAGGGGTGGGCTCCAGTGGGATGCTGGGATGACCAGCCTCTTTCTGCATGTGGTCTTAGGATCTCTCTCCAAGGCTAGCCCAGTCTTCTCTTCTTGCATGGCATCTGTGTTCCACAGGGCAAGCCCCAGTGTGCAAGGGCTTACCAAGCCTCTGCCTGCAGCACACTTGCCAATGTCCCATTGCCCAAAGCCAGTCAGTTAGCCAAGCCCAGAGTCAGTGTGGGTTGGGGAAGGATTGCAAAAGGCATCAATACTGGAAGGTATGACTCACTGAAAACCATCCAACAGTCTATCCCAGAGGGAGGAAAAATAAGTATTTGATTACAGTGATTTAGTCTAGAGATAATGCCATTAAATATGAATACATGATGATTGGACCTATTAAGGGCCTCATATTAATAATAATAACATACATATTGATTTGATAATATGCGGGGCACAGGACTAAACTTTTCATATCTATGATTTTACTTGCCCCTCCGACCAACTATAGGAGATTAGGACCATTGTTAACCTTCATTTTCTAGATGAGAGAACCAATGCCCAGAGGTAGAAGCAAACAGCCAAAGTGGGGTTCAGATTAGAGGCCAGTGAGTACACCTAGAAATTCCATGCCCTTAATACCCATGTTATCAGACTCCTAAGCAGAATGGCATAGAGGTCCCCACTATAGTGAAAGAGGCATGGCTTTAAAAATTCAGCTTTAACATTCAGTTGAAGCCAGTCAGCCTGATCCCCAAACCAGGAAGTCGGAGTGAGCTCCCACAAATGCAAAGCCCTCTGTTTGGCAGACGTCTTTCCTCCTCAGCCAACTCACCTGGACTTCTGAGTCGGTGGCGGACGCCTAGGTACAGAGCAGTTCCCACTCCCACGTAGGACAGGGCACAACCTGGTCAGATACCCAGCTTCAGGCCTGACAACAGACCCCTCCAAAGAAGAGGCAGAATAGCACCGGAGAGAGAGAGCACAGCAGGGTCAGACCAGCCAGCGGTGGGTTAGGGAAAGATTCAATTACATAGAGCTTACAGTGTGCTCAAACACACCCTCTGGTGCATAAATAAATGGTAACTATTATCATTAAGATTATGGTTAGGGGAAGATTAAATTACATAAAGCTTACAAAGTTTTCAACGCAGTCCCTGGTGCATAAATAAATGGTAACTTATGAAGATTACGATGAAGTGGTTTGCAGAACTGTTTTGGAAACTGCCGTTTTCTTGTAACTCATCACACACTCTGAAAGAATCACATAGAGGATTCTACCATCTCTGCGAAGGACATCATTGCCAGCTTCTAAGGACTATCAGCAGAACCATGCAGACTATATATTGGCTTACATATAAGAAATCATAAAAAAAAATTTTAAATAAGCTAATTAGCGTTAAAAAAGTGATTCTCAAAAGTATGCAACTATGTTCCCCAAAGTCACAAATTATATCCTGTCAGGTATGTACAAATGTCAGCTCAACGTCTGCACTGAGGGTAACCAGATTGCATGGGTGAAGAATCACATTGAATTGGGTTCCTTTTAGTCCTAATATTTGACTTAATTTTGTGTATTTTTGCTAGAAGAGAAAAAATTTGAAAACAAATATTAAGAATCAAGTGTTTAAAGAGGCATGAACGTTTCGCAGATCTTTTTCACATATTTTACAAGTTTGGCATTTTTCACATTGCTACAACCATACACAATCAAAGTGCCACAAACATGACAGGCCATTGTGTTAAGTTTATAGAGTTGTTTAGGGAAGTGTTTTAGGTTACTTACTGTCTTAGCTCAGGCTGCCATAACAAAATACTATAGAATGGATGGTTTAAACAACAGAAATTTTCTTCTTACAGTTCTGGAGACTGGAAGTCCGAAATCAAGGTGCCAGCATGGTTGGGTTCCGGTGCCCTCTCTTCCTGGCATGCAGAGACATAGATGCCTTCTTGCTGTCTCCTTACAGTAGAGAGAGCGCAAGCTCTCCAGTCTCTTCCTCTTCCTATAAGGGCACTAATTTCATCATGTGGGCTCCTTCCTAATGACTTCCTCTAAACCTAATTACCTTCAAAAGGCCCCACCTTCAAATACCATCACATCTAGGTTAGGACTTCAACATATGAACTTTGGGGAAACATATTCTGTCCTTAACACAAATTCTTCCGGTTTCCTTAAATGCAGTCACAACCAAAAGAAAACCATAAGAGATATGAAACCAAAATAATGCCCACAAATCATCTGTTCAATTCTCTGTTGCTTTTAGATATCAGGGTCCTAAAAAGAGGAAAATATGGCTAAGGAAGAGATGAAAGGGGCAGCTGAAGGACCCATTAGAAGGTCTCTTTTTTCCAAAAGATAAAAATTACCATCTTGCTAATAAAGTTTGTGTTGAGAGGTTTTGTTTTGACTTATATTCACCTTGAACAAATAATGAAAGCAACAGAGACATCCTGGAACAGTAGGAAAAGTAGGAGCTGTGAGTCATCCAAAATTGAATGTGAATTCCATGCTTTCACTTTCTAGTTTAATGACCTTGGGTGAATCCCTTTTCATCTCTTTCAGCCTTTCTCCCTCATCTACAAAAAGGAAAATCATAATTTCTTTATTAAGAGCTATTGTAAGGATTACATGAGTGATTGTGTATGGAAATGCTTGGCGTACCACTTGGCACAGATGAGACGTGTTAAACGTTTCTTTGTTCTGCCTTCTCAATGGGCTTTTCTTTTCTAAAACCAATTACCTTCCAACCAGCACTGCATTAGGAAAAAAGTTCTCATTGAAAGCCCCAATCATTGGTGAATATAAGCTTTTACCTAAAAGCTCTACATGAAGAAATTAAATTCTTAACAAATGTTAACAGTGTAATTAACAATTGCTTTTCAAACATGGGGCAGGTGAACGAGTCATGCTTCTCACATTCAATATATATCCCCATGCTCTCAGAATGAATCATCAGTTTTACACCTACATGCAAAACGAGGAACTGGACTAAAGCCAACTAATATTTTTCAGGACTACAACAGTTGCTTCTAAAGGCACACCATAGTGCATTTGCCATCAAAACTCCCTCGTGGGCTTAATCCATCCTCTAGTAAAAGGTACAAGGTACAGGCTGGTCACCCTTTCCCTCAGTTTTCCTACTAGGTAGGTGTCAATCCGGTCATTACAACACAGAACTATCACAACGCTCTCATTTACAAACAAATAAACTGCTGACCCATGGACTAGAAGCTACTTCTGATCCTCAGTTCACTATGCAGTTTATCATATCACTGAGTCCCTTCTGTGAGCAGCCTTGAATTCTTTCTGTCATTTCAGGACAGGGGAAGGAACGGTATAAAATAGTATCATAGATATTGTGGATTGGCACTCAACATCCATTTCTCCCTTCTTGTTGTGAAGTGTTTTTCCAAACTGCCAGTTATCATCCATTAGTCCATCATGAAACCAACTTAGTGGATCAAGACCAGCATTTCTTAGTGGAATGAAATAGCATAGAATAGCATAGCACTGCTCAGCATAGACTAGAATTGAAACCATAAGGGCTCCTCAACTGTCTTGTGAATCTTTTATTTCAGGTAGATGTGTATGTGACTATATGTATGTGTGAGGAAAATGATTCTACAGTAGAATATGTCAGAACTTTTGGAAAACACTTCCAGCATGCCTTTCTGTACCTCCATCATTGGGAAGCTGAATGCTATGATTCCAGGAATCCCTTGAGAAAGGATTCCAGATGTGATTTGTATTTAGCCATTCAGATGACCAAGTGTGAGATATGGACGATGGCAGTGGTCACACCTCTACTGCCACAGCTATTTCTGATGGGTACTCTTGGTCTTCTATGGCATCATTAGCAGAGGATGCAGAATACGGTCACTAGGTTTATGGTTCCTGAAGGGCAGGGTAAAAGGAACACATTTTATGATCCAGATAGCAGCAGGTGCAGTAGGGTTCTAGAATTAGCAGCAGGAGGGAAGACACCCTGAAAGCAGTGGCTTCAGGATTAGGGTCATATCAATGCAATTCTGCATCTACCTAGTTGTAGCAGCAGCAGCTCTCTTGGTGGTTTAGTTCTGTGGTGGGCCTTTGGGAAATTTCTATGGAAAGCTCAACCTCAAGTTCATTTCTTCAGCCCTCACATGATTCTGTAAGCTGCCTAGTACCCTATAACAAATCCCTTCTTAGGCCAGGGGAGGTGGCTCATGCCAGCACTTTGGGAGGCTGAGGCAGGTGGGTCATCAGAGGTCAGCAGATTGAGACCAGCCTGACCTGACCAATATGGTGAAACACTGTCTCTACTAAAAGTACAAAATTATCCGGGCATAGTGGTGCATGACTGTAATCCCAGCTACTTGGGAGGCTGAGGCAGGAGAATCACTTGAACCCGGGAGGTGGAGGCTGCAGTGGATCAAGATCATGCCGTTGCACTCCAGCCTGGGCAACAAGAGCGAAACTCTGTCTCAAAAAAAAATAAAAAATAAAAATAAATAAATCCCTTATTACTTAAGCCACTAGGAGTAGCACCTATTCTGGTACTGTACCCTGTTGCAATTAACAGGAAAGAAAAAACTAAATATTTTTCTGGTACTCAACATTATACTGGAACTCAGTTATAAATTTCTATTGGATAATTCTGAAAAGAAGCTGAAAACTGAACACAGATATTTTGGGGCTTGTTTTGCTGTTTTTGGGTTTTTTGACTCCTCTAGCACCAAGTGATCAAAAAGTACTTATGACCGACAGATTGATAAAACCATATGATGGAAGTCACAAAAATGGCTGAGTATCTTCATAACCATTTGCAGAGAGAAGGAATGAATCTGTTGCAGGTTTTCTGGAAGACTCTGAGATGGAGATTTGGATGCAGAAGTTTAGTCGAATTACACACTCAGGAGCTAAACCTGCAAGAACGTAAAAAAGCAGGATGGGGAGGGAGTGGCTGCCCTGACATGCAGTTGCAACAGAGGCCTGCCCCAATCTTACAAGAAAGGAGGGGTTTGGAAACTAAGATGACCCTTCAGAGCGGTCCTGCATGGAGGGAAAAGGGCCATGGCTATGTACCCCTTCACTGGCTAGCCACTGGATGAGAGTTGCCCTTGGAAAGGGTCTGCGACCCAGGATGACATAGCTCCCTTCGTCCAAGGGCAAGACTTTGGAAGGGACCCAGATGTGGCTTGTCAGATGCCATTTGCTCTGGGCAGCTAGAGAACAAGTGCTTCAGTCCTACAGCAGGACTGGGGTACACCACGACATCTGCTGCTGAGCCCAGACAAGCATTCCTCTTTATCATGTCTTACAGCTTCCTAAATGCCTTGGAAAGACATTCACAGTCCTATAGGAAAACTGGAAAGGTGTGTTCTGAGTATGTAAATGACTTTCAGCATGATAGCAACAACAAAACCCCTCTTCCACTTAGCAATACTCCAGCTATGCATGATTTTCTGATAGAACGTAGTGAGTCTGGAGCCAGAGAGCATGAGTCCAGGCTTTGTCCCTATTTTCAATTTCCAGATCAACAGTGGGTGCAGTTTCTCCTTTTATATTTATTGGTCATTACCACTTGAGTGGTGGCTTTTTTTATACTCCCTCTTCCCTACTTTCTGCTAAGTCAAGAATTAACCACAGGATTACCTAAGGGATTGCAGGGAAAATAGCTTTGTGAAATGGAAAGTTCATGGCACCAGGAATTAGGAAAACTGGAGCCTGTTCTCAGTTCGGCTAATTCATTCATTCTCTCTTGTGCTCTCTCTCTCGTTCTCTTTCTCTCTCTCTCTCTTTCTTTCTTCATGTCATAGGAATAACCATGCCTGCCCTATCAGAATTATTGTGGAGATCAAAAACAGCAATGTTTGTGAAAACATTGTAGTAAGAGTTATAATACATCTGTAAGCTATTATCATTATTAGTCACCTACCCACTTTATAATTACGTAAATTATGCATTGTGAATCCATTCAAATCTCTATACAGATAATGGTTAAAAGTCCTGGTCCATAAAGAGAGGAGGATCCAATCCACCTGAATATTCAAACTCCATTCTATCAGCTGATTCAGACATTCAACAAATGCTCACCAACTATGGGCCAAGCACTAGACATGTGATGAACAAGCCTACAGGAGGCAGCATGGCTCGATGTGAATCATGTGGACTTTGA